>NW_007727849.1:241967-282501 GCF_000696425.1 Galeopterus variegatus | reverse complement strand
AATATGACATTCTGGATGGGATCCTGGAACAGAAAAAGGACATTAGGGGAAAACTAATAAGATCTGAATAAAGTATGAAGTTTAGTTAATAATAATGTGTCAATGTTGCTTCATTAGTTGTGATCAATACACCATAGTAATGTAAGGTGCTAATATTAGGGCAAACTGGGTGCTGGTTATGGGAAGACTCTCTGCACTATCTTTGCAACTTTTCTGTAAATCTAAGACTATTCTAAAATTTAAAGTTTATTTAAATACTAAAAATATAAATTAACTGAATCTCTTTCATTCTTTAGTTACCTCCAAATATATCAAAGACATGAAAGACAAGGTAAGACTGAGGAACTGTTCCAGATTGAAGGAAACTAAAGAAACATGGCAACTATATGCAGCACATGATATTGGATGCAGATAGCACTAGGACAATAGGGAGAATTGGAATGGCTGAATGCAGCTTGTGCATTAGATGCAATATTGGGTCAATGGAAATTCCTAATTTTGATGGTTGTACCGGGGTTGTGTCAGAGAGTGTTCTTGTACTTGGAGTATGTACACCAGAGTATTAAGGGGTAATGAAGCATCATTTTGCAACTTATTCTCAAATGATTCAGAAAAATCAATAAGCAGAGAATCCAAGTGAAAGGTACATGGGAACTCTGTGTACTATATCTGCCTTTACTCACATTAAAAGTCATTTCAAAATAATGTTAAACTTGGGGCCGGCCCGGTGGCGCACTCAGTAGAGTGCGGTGCTTGGGAGTGTGGCGGCGCTCCCGCNTTGCGATCCTGTTACCGGTCACGAAAAAAGACAAAAAGGGAAAAAAAAATAATAATAATAATGTTAAACTTTAGTTTTTCTAAGTTGTGACTTCAGTAAATAATGTCACTTTTTTTGCATCTTTACTGGCAAGGGTAGCAAGGCATGCATTGCAAGGACATCTGTGACCAGTACTAAGGCTGCAACTCTAATCCTGGGCCCCTCCTGGACCCACAACAGAGAAGCCCCTGCCTCAAATGATGTCCACAGTTCTCCTCTCCTGGTCTGATGGAGGCCGTTAGGACTGGACTGCAAGTGTTAAATGCTTCTGGTGCCCATGAGTGGGCCAAAGATTGTGAGCCAAGGATCATGGGCCTCAGAACATGACCCAGGCCCCAATCATGCCCCTGCATGTATTTCCAGAATGGCCAGTCCCTGGCTACTAGGAGGAGCTGCTGACAGGCTGGCATCCCTGGTCTCCAGCCCTGTGGCCCAGTTGCCAGAAGATGCTGGAGACATCGGTCTCTCCTATGATCCATTCCCCAAAGTGCTCCAAATGCTGATGATTCCCAGCTTTACTCAATAGCAGACCCACCCTGCCTACTCAACAGATTCACAGGCCCTCCGATTTCTGTGGGCAACACTGGCCTCCTGATGCCCGCTCAGGCTTGTTGCTCCCCAGCTCTTCAGCGCCACCACCCTGTAGCTCAAGCCCTCCCACGCTCCTTCCTCACCCGCCCACCCCACGCCTATCCATTCCACTGCAAAGTGTTTCTTGGCTTTTTCTGTTTCTCGCCACCTCCACTGCCATCATCTCAGTCCAAGGTGGGCAAATTACAGCCCACGGAACACATCCAGCCCCCTGCCACTTTTTCATAGTTTTATTGGAATACAGGCGTCCTCATTTGTTTTTGTATTGTTCGTAGCTGCTTTTGTGCTCCAACAGCAGCACTGAGTGGTTGCAATTAGAGACCATATGGGCCACGAAGTCTAAAATGTTCAGTGTCTGGCCCTTGTCAATCCCTGCTTTAAAACAACCCCCTATGGACTCTCGCCTGCACCACCGTGATGTCCCCTAAAGGGTCTCCCTGCTTCCCCCCTCGCCCTCCCACAATCCAGTGTCCATGCAGCAGCCAGTATACTCTTTCTAAAACAAACACCAGATCAGATAACTCCCTTGTTAGAAACCCTTCAATAACTCCCCATTCCACATAGAATAAAATCACCAAACTACACGATCCTGAGTGATCCAGCCCCTGCCTACCACTTCTCATAACCCCACCCTCCTCACCGCTCCCTGCCTCCAGCCACACAGCTTTCTTTCACTTCCTTCAAGGGACCAGGCTCTTCCTCGCCTCAGGGCCTCCTCACATACCCTGATCCCTCTTTTTGTGTTCCCCAAAGTCCATGTACTGAAGCTTAATCCCCACTGTACCTGTTGAGGGTTGGAAATCCTATTATAGTATTTGAAAGGTGGGGCCTTGAAGAGGTGATTAGATTGTGAGGACTGTGCCCTAGTAAATGGATTAATAATGGTGGTCATGGGCATGGTTCTGAGGGCTTTAAAAGGAGAGCACGTGAGAGTCTCCCTCTCTTTGCTCCACCATTTTGCCATGTGAGAACCTTGCATCACTGTCACCACCACCAAGGCTTTTACCGTAAGCATTCCCTGACCTTTGGACTTCCCAGCCTCCAAAACTGTAAGCAATAAATTTTTTCTTACAAATTAACTCATTCCAGGTATTCTCTCATAAGCAACAGAAATGGACTAATACATGAGCTTCAGAGTCCTCATCTGTAAAATGTGATGTGGCTGTCTGACAGAACACAATCCATCTGGGGAAACACAGAGTCCTCACCTGCCTCCATTCAGGAGTGGGGGTGAACTTGCTTGCTTATGGTCTCATCCTAGAGGACAGAAGCCTGGGACCATACTGAAATGCAGGCTGACAAACAGCCCTGACCTTAGTATGTCTGATCAGGAGCCAGACAGCCTGTCATCCTGGAGGCTCAGGAATGGGACAGAAGCCTGGGACCATACTGAAATGCAGGCTGACAAACAGCCCTGACCTTAGTATGTCCGATCAGGAGCCAGACAGCCTGTCATCCTGGAGGCTCAGGAATGTGGGACTTTACCTGGGGCTTGGGAGACACACAGAGATTGTAGAATGATAGCCTTGGGTTGGCCACACCCAGGAAGATTAACACTGGCTACCAGCCAAGGCAGGCACTCCTGTCCCCCAGGTGCAGGGATCACTGGCCAGCATGTTTGCAGACATAGCACGGTTCAGTTCTGCAGGGAAGGCTGAGTGGGACAAGTCACATAAAGGTATGGATCCGAGTTCAAATCCTTGTTCATTTATTAGCAGGTGACCTGGTCAAAGTGCTTAACCTCAATACCCTCTGGCTCCATATCTATAAAACAGAAATAATGTCACTATCCACGTCATACGGTTGTTTTATGGATCAAATGGCAAAGCATGGAAATGCTTCAGCATGGAGCCAGCACAGGCATTCAGGGAAAGTTACAGCTATAATTATTAACAATCACTAGGTGTTCACCACTCAGAAACAGGGTCCTCTCAGGGGTCTCTGTAAGCAGAGTCACGTTCAAATCAGACCACAACAAGAAAGGCAGAATGAGAACATCTTTGGGTACCACAATACTCTGACGTATGATTTCAATTTTTTGCATGCTTTTCTTCACTCTTTGCACTCTTCTTCACTTTATATATAAAAAAAATTTTACAGAGTAAACAAAGAGAAGCAGTTTCTGTGCTGAAGTGAAAGACCTTACCTCAAACGCAGCACAGGATTTGATTGGGTAGAGGTAAAGGTTGGTTACAACATGTGGCCCAAGGTCCCCATCCAGGACTCCCGTAGTTTTCTCCAAAGACATCTGCTGGGTTCTGGCGGCCTCATGCAGAGGCGGGCCCAAATCCATGGCATTCACAGCGGTGGACAAGTCAGTGCAAACCCCAGAGTCTGTGAGAGCATCTTCCTGAGTTAACAGACCACATCTCCCTATGATGGCAGGAATGTCCTGAGCCTCCCCCTCTGCTGACGTGGCTTCAGCCTCCCCAGCACCAGCCTGAGGGACAGGGTGGCCACCTGAGGAACCCAAGCAGGTGGCTATGATGAACCTGAGAAAGGTCTGGGCATCCTCCAGCGTAGACATGTATCCAAACGAGATCCTCACAGACCCTGTGGGATGCCCATCTAGGAGGTCGACATCGTCTCCACAGACATGACCAGCCTAGAAGAAAAGGGAAGTAAATCAACAGAGTGGCTCACTACCGTTGGATAAATTGAAAACAGTTTTGTAAACAAGTTTTGTTAATTTAAAAATTAACCTTGAAGAAAAAGACAGAACAAAAAAACAAAGGAAGGAAGGAAATAAAAATAAATAAAATTAACCCAGGAGAACAGAACTGCAACACTAATACGTGCTGTGTGACTGAGATGCAGTTCAGTTCCACACGTACCAGGGTCCACTTTCTGTACCTCACTTTGCTCACCTGTAAATTTGGGCCCACACCAATCTCAAGCTTCATAAAAAGCTTAACAGAAATACTTCATGGAAAGCATTTACCCAGAGCCTGGCACAGTACTGGCCACAGAGGGGTCAAAAGACAGACCAAAGTTTCAGAAGCATGGAGGGGACAGCCTCATGGTCTACCCAGGACTGAGACGGCTGCAACACCGCTGGCCATTCCTGTTAGCCACTGTCAGCACGAAAGGGAGGCAGCATCCCTGAGAGCTGCTCCTTGACAAGACAAAGAGGCAGAGAGGCTGCCCCTAGGAATGACCAGCCCAGGACCACTGTGCAGGCCAAATTCAGCCTGAGTGCTTGGCCAGGAGGTGGGGAAAAAAGGCAGGTGGATCTCGGTCTCTAAGCCTGGCTGCTCGGTGTTGGTTACTAGTCAGCCTGGTGCATCGGGCTGCCCCGGACACCTTCCCAGTGCTGGATCCAGGCCAGTCACTCAGAGAGGGAGATGAGCATTCCACACAGTCAAACATTATATCTGGAACTGCATTTATTTGTGTTCTGAGACCCTCCCGCTCCCTCTCTCCCAGTGCTGGATCCAGGCCAGTCACTCAGAGAGGGAGATGAGCATTCCACACAGTCAAACGTTATATCTGGAACTGCATTTATTTGTGTTCTGAGACCCTCCCGCTCCCTCTATCTCTCTCCTTCTCTCCTCTCCCTCTGCTCTCTCTTTTTAAATAAAACCCAGTTCACGGTTAGCTGGGATCTAGCATACACAATATTAGGTGGCCACCAAAAGAAATTCAGGTTAGAAACTATTCCAAAACAAACAAGGGCTCTTTGCCACTCAAACTCCTTATGAAATGGTTCAAAACAGGCTGTACCCTTAAGTGAAAACCCTCAGCCCAGGGGAGAGACAGGAAGGGAGGGTGTTCTGGGAGACGCAGAATCCTGGAACGTTGGAAGAATTCACTCTACACCCAACCCAGAGGTAAGCGAATTCTAGCTCAGAGGCTATACCCTAGGACCACTGAAGTAGTCAAGGGCATGTTTTAACACATCCCTTGCTAACACCCTTCTCTGCCTTTAAATTTTTGTCCTCATAGTAAAAAATGAATCAGAAAGTACTGCCATGGAAATGATATCTTGAAGCATTTTCTATTTCTGTTGACCCCTCTTTCCTTGGTGCATCCAGGGTGGGCTTAGAGAAAAGAGTCGCAGAGCCAGCCTCGCCCCAGACATGTGACCACCCAGAAGTGTAGTTGGAGGTGTCACCACTGGGTCCTGCCAACCAGCATTTGCACCCCAGGGTCCGGCACCAACCTGAAGATGCTTCTTGACCATCTCGTCACTTATCCCGAGGTGCCTCTGGCAGGCTCCCGTGTTGCAGAAGCAGCCTGTCCGTAGGTGGATGTTGTGAAGACTGGCCATTTTGTCCACCTGTGGATTCAGCATGACATGGAACTGGCGTTACAGATGTCCAGGGTTGCCCTGATTGCCTGGGTGAGAGCTCTAGATTGGCATTTGGACCTCTCTTTCCTAACAATAAAATGGTGATACGAGCCTGGAATTTTGTTCTAAAATGTCATGCTCTATCATGGGCTTATTCAACATTAAGTTTATCCAGATGATTACAGAAGTATGATTGCGAAAAGTGAAAATATCAAACTCATGCAAAATTCCGAGTCCACGTGTTTCCAGTGAGGTTCACAAGAACAACATTCCAGTGGGGCTGGGGACTCGGGGCAGCTCCTTGGCATTGGCTGCCACAGAGTTTAATCTCAGAGCAGACCCCGTGAGGTGCTGTTCAGAGAGGCATCACCTCGGCTCCAGCCTGGACTGCAAGCCTTACTGGGCTAGTGCTGTGTGCTAATAATTTGCTTTTCCTCACTTCTCCAACTTGGGGTTTAATCACAGAATTGCTGTTCAGCCCAAAGTTCCTAAGGCTCCTTCCTGCCCTCTGGAGGCTCTGGGAGGTAATTCATCTTCACTGGCACCCCAGGGGGATGTTTGCCCCAGCTCCTCCAGCTGTGGGTCAAGGACTCCATTCCCCCAAGAGCCTGGGGGCCCAGTGAGGGCCCTTCACCTGGCGGCTCAGGTTGAACTTGGGATGGGGGAGAGTCACATAACTGCATTCAGGGAAACAAACACATCTTGCCTAGCTCAGTAAGCTGTGAAAATTTCTCCTTAGCAAGTCACGGTGGGGTGGCCAGAGGCAGCCACAAGGAGTACGGCGTCCTCTGCAGATCACCAGTGGGTCACCATACAGTCAGCCTGGACCCTCAAATGTTATTGGTGCTTCCCATAGACCCCTGTCAAAACCATGGCTGTCTTCATTTTGGTCATCTCCCCTGGTCTGTCAGAGTGAGCAGAAACCATTCAGAGAATGTTGCTTCCCCATTGGCTAACAGCTCAGAGGCATGGGGACCTGCTAGTGAAATTCAGGAGCTCCCTGGCTATGCCAGATGAGATGTGGCAGCATCACTGGGTCCAGCCAACTCCATCTCCACAGTCACAGGGCAGCACCCCCCTGCCTTAGTCCCCAACCCAACTCCCACCAGACTGAACCAGAAGGCCCCCATGGCTGTCCTTCACCCCCTGGATTCACTGTTCCAGTTACCACTGCTGTGAAACAAGCCACCCAAACTTGGTAGAACAAAACAATAACCATTTTCTTATTTTGATGGAGACAGTGGGTCAGGAATTCACAAAGGACACAGAGGAGATGGTTTGTCTCTGCTCTGCTATGTCTCGAGTCTCTGCTGGGAAGACTCCAAGACTGGCAGTGACCTGGCATCATCTGGAGACTCGTTTACTCATGTAGGTGTCTGGTCCCCAGGCTGGGAGGGCTCAAAAATTAGGACCACCAACCACAGTGCCTGGGCTTGGCCTCTCCATGTGGCTTGGCTTCCTCACAGCAAGGCAGACTCAGGATATAAGCTAGTAACTTCCATAGTAACTCAGGGCTCCAAAAACAAGTGTCCCAGGGAACAAAGCCAACACAGCATTGCCTTCTCACACCTAGCCTCAGAAGCCATGCAGCGCACCTTCATGGCATTCTATTGGTTACGAGCAAGTCACCAGCCCAGATACAAGGGAAGAGACATCGACCCCAGCCTCTGTGGAAGGAGCATCAAGATCACATGGCAGAAGAGGATGTGGGAAAAGACACTGTGTAGCTGCACTGACCCTTTGTCCCAATTTCCCACTTATGAGCCAGTCTCCTCTTGCCCTCAGCCCTGGGGAAGCCCACATGGGCCCAGCTTGTGCTCAGCAGGGTTAGGGAGGTTGGTTGCTGTAACAGGATGAGCATGGCATCCAGGGAGGGGTGTGAAACCAGCCCAGCCACGGTGCACTGGGGCCCCCCAGCCCGGCAGTTTTTGTGCACAACATTTATTGAGCACTTACTTTGTACCAGGTCCTCTGCTAAGGGATGTATATGTTGTATCTCATTTAATCCTCATAACAACAATATAAGCAGGATATATAGTTATCCCGATTTCGTAGAGTCCTGGAGAACTTTAGTTAATTTGCCCAGGCTCACAAGGCCAGCAAGAGGCAGTCAGAATCTGACCCCACACACTCTTCCCCACCATGCACAGTAATTTCCAACAGTGGGGAGAATAAAATTAGAAGGCCAGGACATCAAAAGCAATAACCAAAACCTTCTTCAGAGAAAGCTATATTCTTTTACTCATCCCCTGAAAAAGAGACAGCCAAGCCCAACCATGACACCATCTGACCTTTCCAAAGGCCATCAAAATCCTGTGGAATTCCCACACCACGAAATTCCCTTAGCTCAGGAAAACTATAACTGGACATTGCCGAACTGGCATAGCTGGCCATGCCTTAGCCATGGAATCTGTTCTGCAATGAGCTTCCTCTACCAACACAGAAGGAGTAACTCGCCCTGTGTCCAGCCTCAGGCAGGAGAGCTCCAGAGAACTCTTCTAGCACCTGAACAGGCAGCCCTCTCTCCCTGGTGATTCCTTCTCTTAGAGGCTTCTCCACCCCACCCCTCCTGCCTGCCACAGCACACTTCACAGCCACCTGTTGCTCTCCTCCACCTCCTCCAGAAATATAAGTTTATTTTACATTCCAGAATGAAATTTATTTTACCAATTACCTAGGATAACATATTTGAGAAGGTAAACCTTTTGTCCCTAATTTTCCACCCATCGATCCCCTCCCCGCAAGCATTTAAAATTGCATGCTCCTTAGTGGTGTCGGGGTGGTTCTGCGGGGTAGCTATGATAACCAAGGGCAGAGGGCAGGGAGGCATTCTGTACAGTCAACACACTTGACACCACCTGTGGTTGCAGAGCATCTGTCTGCCCCTGAAGGCCAGTGAGGACCAACATTCCCCCAGAAGAATATTTCCCAAGTTTGTTCTTTAGAAAGTTTGTGTCTACTCAGAAGGGGAGCACAAAGATTTCTTGAGAAATGGATTTTGTTTGGAAATTCTGGGTTCAACTAAGGTGAAGGGGGATGTGGCTTTCAAAGGAAGACCTTACCATCTTCCAAACTTATCTGATGATGGGAGTCCGCTCCTCACAGAGCTGCTCTGGGAAGCGCCTTTGGCTCCCTGTACCTGGTCTGTGACACCTCATCTGGTGACCACCTACTTCCATGCCTGAGTGCTCAGAACAACACTGGACTTTTTAGTGGACTAGGAAGTGACCAGCTTACTCAATGGTGGCAAGGACCTAAGCAGCTCCCAACCTGCAAACCACTGTTTGCATTTTTTTCATGGAAGAATACATTCAAAAGATACATCTGCAGAAACTATTTTCAACCAACCCACCAAATCCTTTGAACTCATAACATGCTTAAACTAAGGCAGAAATGAGGGCTTCTGTGATGCTAAGGGCATCACTTCTACTTCCCATAAAAGGAAGGGGTTCTGAGTTCCAAACAACATGCAGACAAACAGTGCTGACTGTGTGTGACGTCATAGTGTGCTCTGATCTATGGGTGGGACCACCGAGCTGTGTGTATAAGAACTGACCCCAGCTGTGGTGTTCTGTCCGCACTGCTTTCTGTCTCTGCTGTTTTTGTATGTCTTCCCTCACTGGCAAGCTGTCAGCTGTCCCCTTCCACCACTGTCAGAAGAAATCGGCCTCTTCCTGTTTGAAATTCACCACTTCTGGGCCGAGCCCGTGGCGCACTCGGGAGAGTGCAGCGCTGGGAGTGCAGCAGTGCTCCCGCCGGGGGTTTGGATCCTATATAGGGATGACCGGTGTGCTCACAGCACTCACTGGCTGAGCGCAGTGCGGCCGGTCTCAAAAAGGACAAAAAAATAGAATAAAATAAAATAAAAAAATGAAATTCACCACTTCTGGCTGAGTAAAGAGGGCTGAAAAACTAAACAGCCATGCTTGTTAGAACTGTGTGTAAATAAGAGTAAAAAAGCCTGTGAGTGAGGGCCATGTGGCCTTTTCCACAGTGCATGGCTTTGTCACAACTCCTTCCAGGGCACAGAGGTCTTTACTGCACACTTCGGGGCTCCTTGAGGCTTCCAAGTTCCAGAAGAGAGGAATTCTGTTGTGAAAAGGTAGCAAGAAGAAAAGAAAACCCACCTGGGAGTAGCCAATGATGTTCCCACTGTCGTCCAGCACATTGAAGTTGATGACTGGACCCTGAACCTCGGGGCTACTGAACTCAGAATCACTGTAAATTCGCACCACGGGGGCTCCATTGGGGTAGCAGAGAGAGGACAGGGCAGTGTAGGTGTACTGAGCCAAGGTGAAGGTGTGCTGCTTTATATTCTCCATTCCACCTCAAAATCAATTATAAAAGCAAAGAGAATCATGAACTTTACCTAAAATTCACTCACTCACCTTTAAGAAAATGAACTCGTCACAACTGGCAAACCTGGACCTCATAGTAGTGATTTTAAATACTCATAAATATTGTACGGTGCTGCCCTTATGATAAATGTTTTGAATTCTGGTACTGAACAACAGTTTACCATTGCTGTTTCTCTGGGATTTTCCATAAGAATCCTTGTCATCTTGTTTGTTTTATAGTGTTACTTAAACATTCAAATAATTTAGACCCTTTGATAACAGATCTCAAAAATGTACATTTTTTTCTTATATCATTTTTTTGTTGTTTGCTTTTGTTAATGATTAAATCATTTCAATATTATAGAAAGCAATTAAGGATACATGCTTCAACATGGATGAACCTTGAAAACATTATGCTAAGTGAAATAAAAGGACAATATTGTATTATTCCTCTTACCTGAGGTACTTAGAATAGGCAATCCATAGAGACAGAAAGTAGAAGAGAGGTTACTGGGGCTTGGGGGGAGGAGGAAATGGGGGAGTTATTGTTTAATGACTAGAGTTTCAATATGGGATGATAAAAAAGTTCTGGAGGTGCATAGTGGTGATGATTGCATAACAATGTGAAAGTACTTAATGCCACTGAGTTGCACACTTAAAATGGTTAAAAAGGTAAATTTTATATTTTACCACATTTTTTTTTAAAAAAAGAGCAATGAAGTAGGAAAAATCAGGGTTTGCCATACTGTGGACTGATATTGTCCACCTTTGCTTTCCGAGGTGTCCCTGGCCCTGTCAGATCCTATTAATACCTGTCCTTGGAAAGTGCTCATTTCTCAATGCCTGTCTTTGTTATCCCTTCCCTTTGTCCTGGATGATGCCCACTCACCTCCCTATGTTACCATCAAGGTGACATTCTCTTCTGGTAAATCCCGACTGCCCCAGTGTTGGACTGAGGCTGAGGACCTGAAGGGTCCCGTTACTGTGATGAGAGAGGACTGTTAACCCCAAAGCTGCGTGCCCCTGGCTCACCACAATCCCATCCCCATATGGACGACACAGGCAGTGCCACCAGTTCTAGAAGCTCAGCTCCTGGAGGGTTGCCCAGGAGCACAGCACAACGGGAGAAGCCTGGCTCACCAGACAGACTCTTCCAGTCATGTACCTTTGTGTCGAGCCCCATGGGATGGGAATGTCATGTGTCTGTGTGTCGGCCTTGGCAAGTGCTCCCACCTGCCCATGCACCCCATGCACTGGTCAGGAAGGAAGACATGCATCACACAAAGCCATGGGCAGAGACATTGTTTGGGAGCCCAGGGTTAGGGATTAGTATGGCCTGGCCTCCCAGTCACCAGCTCCCTGGCCTTGGAAGGCACCTAACCTCTCTGAGCCTCAGCTCCTTTGTGGGCAAAATGTGCTGGTCATGGAGCTCCCTGGGGGGCTGTAGAGAAGATCCTGCAAGGCGAGAGCTGAATAGGGCCTCTCAGTCCAGGCACCAAGAAGGGCTCCTCCATTTCTATGAAGCTATTAATCTCCTGACCGGAAATGACTTCTACCTCTTAAAATGTGCTTTTAGCTGACAAAACAAAAAACAATCTAAAAAGTCCTGCCTCCTCCTCTGGCTCTCAGAAGCCATTCTGGAGTTATTTAGAACTAGAAGTAACTGCATTCAGTGTCCAGCTATGATGCACTGCTCCCCTCCACAGACTCTGTCTCCTTCACTGGAATCACACCCATGCCAGGACACACCTTCAAGGACACGGGCAACAGGAGCAAATTCCACACAGATAAAAAGGTCCACTAACCTGTGAGGCGCTCTAGGGTGTCAAATCCGTGTTTTAGTGCTATCACATCAAGGAACGAGATGGTGCCATCTTCAAACCTATAACCACAGTGAGGGGGACAAAGTCAAGCTGTGGCCAGCACAATCCATGCGCCTTTCCTGGTATGTAACCAGGTTCTGCTTTTAGGCTTAGCCATAATCTATTAGTACCTCTCCTCTGCTGCCTTGTAAACCCTGCTCTCCCCGTCAGGAGAGGGGGCTTCGTGCACCAGGACCCGTCTGACTGCCTCTGGCCCTGACCCACTCTGCCACTTTCTCAGGCTGCTCCAAACTTCCTAGGGTGGGCTGGCAGTGGTGGTAAAAGGTTCTAAAAGACAGTCATCCTCTTGAGACACTAATGAGGCAAGAGATGCTTTGCTGCCCCCAGAAATATGTTGGGCTTGACAATACCTCAGTGCTGCAGTTTATTGAAATACTGCCTTCTGACCACAAGAGGGCACCACTGACAAGGCATCAACTCAGTGTGATCAACCATGTGGGTTTTTTAAATTGAATCATAGTTGATTGTACAAATCTGTGGGGTACAGAGTTGAATATCAATACCTGTGTGCAATATGTGATGTTCAAATCAGGATAATTAATATATCCAACATTATACAATGTTTTTCCTGGCCCTTTACCAATTCCTCCCTTTGCCCCCCTCTGGTAACCTCAGTTCTGTTCTCTCCTTTTGAAAGTTCAACATATTATTGTGATTGTGGTATCTTTCTTTCTTTTTTTTAAAAGTAATTAACTTTTTTAGCTCCCACTTATGAGTGAGGACATGTGGTATTTCTCTTTCTATACCTGGTTTATTTCGCTTAACATAATTTTCTCTAAGTTCATCCATGTTTTATGAGGTTCTTGACAAGAGAGTCTATGATTCCAAAGTCTATGGAACCAAAGGCTTAGGTTTAAATTACAAGACTCTCATTGATACAGCAGATACACACCTTCCTGATTACCAAAGTGTTCATTATGTTTGCATTTCATAATTGTTCATTTAGTCAGAATACTCATCAAATCTTTACTGTCCACCTACTGTGTGCCAGGTGCTGTTCTAGGTACTCTAAAGATACAGCAGTGAACAAGACAGGCAAAATCCCTGCCATCGTGGTGCTTACATTCAATGAAACAAGAGAAAAAAAGCATGGAATACTCACAGAGAACCCAACTAAGCAGCATGCCAGGCGGTGCAAAGAAGATGCGCAGGAGGAAGGGGCTGGCAGTGACTGTAGACGAGATGGTCAGGCAAGTCCTCTCTGAGGAAAACTATTTCAGTAGAGACTGAGCAAGGGAGGGAAGGCAGGAGGCAAGGGAAAGAGCTCATTTTTGAAACAGCTAAGTTCACAGTTCCCAAGGGAAACAGCACTCCAGAGAGGACACAGCAAATGCACTGTGCACTGGAAACAAGAGAAGCCTGTTGCACTGCAGGACCAGCAGATCAGTGGGACTGAGCCACAATAAGCAAGGGGGACAGAGTGGGGACAGTGGCAGGAGACAGAGCTGGAGAGAAGTGAAGCAGCAGGAACTTGTACCCTGCATGAGACACCATGCAGGTGGGTTCTGGGCAGAGGAGTGACGAGGTGGGACCTATGCTTTACCAAGACCCCTCTGGCCGCTGGGGGAAGAACAGACTGCAGGGGCAAGGGAAGAAGCCGGGAGACAGGGAGGAGATTTCCTCAAACACCCGGTTGAAGGATGGTGACCAATAGCAGCCTTATGCAAGACGAAGCTTTCAACAAAACACTGTTTTGTATTTTCAAACTCTAGAAATAAGATCTGCTCAAGGGGCCGGCCCGGTGGCGCACTGGATAAGTGCGCCGCTTGGGAAGCGCGGCGGCGCTCCCGCCCGAGGGTTCGGATCCCACATACAGACCGGTTCCCGCTCACTGGCTGAGCTAGGCGCGGGAGCAACACCAAGGGTTGCGATCCTGTTGCCGGTC
The DNA here is from genome assembly GCF_000696425.1 of Galeopterus variegatus. Classification (NCBI taxonomy): domain Eukaryota; kingdom Metazoa; phylum Chordata; class Mammalia; order Dermoptera; family Cynocephalidae; genus Galeopterus; species Galeopterus variegatus. The sequence goes on along the minus strand of NW_007727849.1, from coordinate 268,697 downwards.
CCCGGTCCGGTACGGGGTCACACTGAGGGTTGCGATCCGTTGCCGGACACGGAAAAAGACAAAAAAAAAAAAAAAAAAGATCTGCTCAACACATTGCTAACTACAATGTTAATTTCCTTATAAAACTAATGCTAATTAATAGACATACAGAATTGAGTCAAAAATGAAACAATTATTAATTGATTAATTACTAATGAATTAGTAAATATCTACTAATAAACTAAACATTAGCTAATAATGACAAGGTAAATGACCAATAATGTATAATTATTTATTAATCAACAACTTATTACGGGCCGAGCCCGTGGCGCACTCGGGAGAGTGCAGCGCTGGGAGCGCAGCAGTGCTCCCGCCGCGGGTTCAGATCCTATATAGGGATGACCGGTGCGCTCACAGCACTCACTGGCTGAGCGCGGTGCGGCCGGTCTCAAAAAGGACAAAAAAAAAAAACAATTAATTAATAGACTCCTTTCTTAGAATAAAAGGGGAGTTTTTCATTTCTATCAGGGGTTATGTTTTATTGAATTATAAACTATAAAAGGTTAAGAACATGCTACACATACATGTTCAATAAGCATTTAGATTGAGTATCAAATCTCTTGAGTTCTAGTCCTAAATTCACAGGGAAAAAATTAGGCTTCTAATGATAAATAAGTATATTCTGCTTTCTGGGAATCTTGGTGTGACACATGCTATAAAGTAATCACCCAAATCAAAGGAAAGAGGTCTGGTCCACCCCAGCCCACTCATGCCCTGGCCCCCAATGAGCTGCCCCACTTCTCTTGGCTTTCAGGTTACCCGACTGGCCAAATGAAGTCTCAGGTGTTATTTTGTCCTGACTTTAGTTTACATTATGTTGTGCCTGTTATTCTTTCTCACTTGGTGATATTACATAGTAAATGATCTCACTTGGATTGAAAATGTTTTACATTAGCACTCCTGTTTTAGAATCCCCCAACTATGGAGAAGTCCTAAATAAGAGAGACATCAAATAGTCTAACACATATTGATGCCCAGCGGGTCTTGGTGTTTCACTTATATTAGCTCTAAAAGAACAGTATCATCCTCCCACTTTACAGAAAAAACAGGAGGTACAGAGAGATGGAGTCACATGCTCCCATCGCTGGTATGCGGTAGAGGCAGGATTCACTCTGCAGTGGTCCAGCTCTGGGGCCTACACGGTTAACACTGACTATACTACCAAGACCATGGCATTGTCTGCAGGACCCTTGAATCTGTGTGGCTCTTCTCAGGCTCCAGCTGGGTGTCGAATTCCCTGCCCCAACCCCACGGCATCCCGCTGTTGGACCCTGCAGAACCAAGTTAGCTGTCATTTTCACCGTCACACATGTTCAGCCTCAGGGTCCCAGCCATTGCCATCTGGGAGATTCCCAAGCATGACCCACCCCGTCTGCCCCTGCAGCCTGAGGACCAGGCATATACTCGCAAACCCCCGGTGCCCCACCCCGCCCCTTGCACAATTCTGCAGGCAGCGCACTCCAGACCCTGTCCGTGCTGAACTCCAGCTGCCCACCGATCCCCATGGCAAGGTTACCTTTCAGCCACCGATGATCTGGGGATATAGAAGTCCTCTCCTGCAAGGTATGCAGCAGCCGTGCCTCCTCCAAAGTAGGTTTTCCTCAGAAGAGGAGCCACACGATTATTGACCAGCAGAGCGCCCAGGCCTGTGGGGAACCCGAAGATCTTATAGAAGGAGATGGGGACAAAGTCGGCTTGGTGAGCCGAAAGGTCCAAAGGCGAGGTGCTCACGTAGGAGGCTGCGTCCAGCAGCACGAACCACTTCCCCGGAGCGCTCACGGGGCGCATCCGCCCGGACTTGACCTCTCCTACCCAGGACAGCGGGTACCTGGTTCCGGAAAAGTTACTCTGAGCTGGGTAACAGAAGAGATGCGGAAGCTGGCAGTCGGGGTCGCCGGCTGCAGCACCCCGTTCCTCCGCCGACCACATGTCTTCGGGCCTGACGGGCGTGGATGTGACGTTCATGGCCGTGGTCACCTTCCTCATGCCCACCACGGAGGTGTGGCTGTCCGTGAGGTAACAGAAGTGACTCCCGCTGCTCTCCGGGCTGCGGGACACCCACGGAAAGGCCTCGGCCACCAGTTTGAGAGCAGCTGTGCTCCCAGAGGTGAAGATCACAGCGTAGTCCTCTGGCGTGGTGTGGAAGTGCTCCAGAATCCTGGAAAAAGCACAGCGTCACCGCGGCTCCTTGGGCTCAGCTCCGGTGCTACGTGTTTGGAGGCTGTTTTATTTCTACCAAATATAACACCTCTCTCTTAATAGCCAGAAACAAATCCAGACAGGCTTTGCCATAATTGTGAAGTTAGGGCAGGGGCAGAGGAAGTCTGAGAAGAGGTGACACATAAGTTCAAACTGGCAAAACGACCTTGCCTCCCAAGTCCCATCTCCAATTGTATATGACAAAAATCCACAACGACCTTCATTTAGTTGAAAATACCTCTCCTTGGCGTTTTCTACACAGCTCTATCATAACAAGTTTTAGGTCATCAAAATTAAAAACATTTACATTGCTTTTACTTTGAGCAATCCTATTAGCAAAACAGCATCACTTTCAAATCTGAAATAATTAGAATTTGTGTTGATTCAAATAACTTTAAGTACCACCTGGAAATTATTTACCAGAAACTAATTATTAGTTGTGGAAAAGAATAAAGAGCTGTTCGATGTGCAAATACACATCGTGGGAAGATATGACTAAAACAAAATGCCTAATAAAACATCTTATGAAAAGGAAAACCAGAGGGGCCGGCCCGGTGGCGCACTGCTACAGTGTGCCGCTCTGCTACAGTGTGCCGCTTGGGAAGCGCGGTGGCGCTCCCGCCGAGGGTTCGGATCCCACATACAGCCCAGCCGCTCACTGGCTGAGCGAGGTGCGGGCGGGATCCCACAGACAGACCGGCCGCTCACTGGCTGAGCGAGGTGCGGGCGGGATCCCACAGACAGACCGGCCGCTCACTGGCTGAGCGAGGTGCGGGCGGGATCCCACAGACAGACCGGCCGCTCACTGGCTGAGCGAGGTGCGGGCGCAACGCCGAGGGGTGCGATCCCGTTGCCGGTCCCGGTCCGGTATGGGCGCGACACTGAGGGTTGCGATCCGTTGCCGGTCACGAAAAAAAGACAAAAAAGGAAAACCAGAGAAACACGCTTTTCTTCTTTCTTTTTTTTTTGTCTTTTTCGTGACCAGTAAGGGGATCGCAACCCTTGGTGTGGTGTCACCCGCACTGCGCTCAGCCAGTGAGCGCACCAGTCATTCCTATATAGGATCCGAACCCGCGGCGGGAGCGCTCCCAGCACCGCACTCTCCCGAGTGCACCACAGGGCCGGCCACGCTTTTCTTCTTTCTGAAAAGAAACCTAGGAACCTAGGTCACTCATGACTCTGGCATCGGCCCGGAGCCACACAGAGGTGGTGTGCGCACCTCAGAGCCACCTACCTGTGCTTCAGGTCTGCTGTGCTCTGCACCTGCTCACCCTCACCTCCCTGTCTGTGGAGCCTGATGTTTATTATCACGCACACATTGGCTTTTTAGCTGAATATGATCTTCCTGAAATCAACTCAAAATCTTTGTGCGATGCACACAGGTGCTAGGAGGAAGTCTGTCCACCTAGGTGGCCCACTCAGGCAGGTTTCCCTGTTGCTCACCTGTAGCGCACCTGCTCCACCGTGTCGTGGGTGAGCTTGCTGCTGATGTTCTGGCTGTGAGGATTACCTGGAAGGTTACAAAGACATAGATGTCCAGTCACTGCTTATGACCTCTCCTTTTGTGTTCTTTCAAAACCCTCTCCCTCAGTTTCTCAAACATACAAACATAAGATGCTGGCCAGTTAGCTCAGTTGGTTAGAGTGTGGTGCTGACAACACCAAGGTCCAGGGTTCAATCTCTGTACCAGCCAGCTGCCAAGAAACAAACAAAAACTCTAAACATAAAACTACCTTGTGACCCAGTAATTCCACTCTAGGTATCTACAAACGAGAAATGAAAACTTCTGCCCACACAAAGACTGGCATATGAATGTTTATAGCAGCTTTATTCATAAAACCAAACTCTGGAAACAATATAAATGTCCATCATCTAGTGAACAGATAGACAAAATTTGGCATATCCATACAATGAAAAATTACTTGGGTATAAAAAGGAACAAACCACTGGCTATGTCACGAATGAACTTCAAAAATACACTTAAGTGAAAGACTCCAGACACAAGAGGCCACATCTGTATGATTCCATTTATATGAAATGTCTAGCAAAGGCAATTGTATTTTAGAGATACAGAAAGTACTAGATTAGTGGTTGCCCGGGGCTGGGAGTGGTAACAGGGGTTAACAGAAAATGGGCATGAGGGATCTTACTGGGAGAATAAAATGTCCTAATTGGTTTATAGTGATGGTTGCACTACTCGGTAAAATGAGTAAAAAATCACTGTATACCTGAAATAGGTGAATTGTATAGTATATTAACTATAACTCAATAAAGCTGCTAAAAGAAATTAGGAAACCCCCTCCCCTCACTGGTAAAATGTGATGGAGATCTAGGAAGAGACTTCTGGAGCTCAAAGGCAGCCAGGCCAGTGTAAGAGCCTTTCCTCAAGTTCCCGATGGGTGGCCAGTGACTCTGTTAACTGACTCCAGCGAACATGACCTCAGGAGGCTGCCGTTTCCTCCAACTGTGGGACAGGGAGACAGAGCCATGACGCCACTTCTGTTGCTTTGCAGATCCCACCACTGCTACTGGCACCGTTCCTGCAGAAACACATCAGCTTCCTCCTCCAAATAGGAGAAGGAAGCCATCATGTGTCCCTCAGCCGCCCATTCTCAAAACTAATGGTCCTCCCAATGTCACCCTTCCCATTGCTGACTTCGTTTTTCTGCCTTCCTGGTGAACCCACCCTGTGTTCCAGAGTATCATGACCTCTCTTGAAACTCGGCCCTCAGACAGACCTTCTGCAGGGGCCAGGCACTAGCACTTCTCAAGAGCTACCAGTGCACTTGCTTTAGATTTTTTTTTTTCCAAACCACGATGAAGGGTCACATTGGATTTCTGGCCACTGCAGCTACCAGCTGTTCCTTTTCTACCTGGGCTAGTAACCTGTGGGACTGGGAACATATCCTCATTGCCTTTCTTTGCCTTGGTGTTCAGCCCTGCGCCATCAGGACCACCAAAATCTCAATGGCATCATCTCTCAAGCTAACACCTTCCCACAGTTATGACTCTTGCAAATGTCAAACAAGGAGAATTGCATGTCTCCTTGCAAATCGCGGATTTAAATAAAGGTCAAGTCTCTCCCTGGCACCTTCTCTGAAGACCATTCCCCAGGTTTAAATATCTGCTGGCTGCCCAGAGCCAAGATTCAGTCCCTTAGTGTGGCATAACAAGACTGTCAAACTGAGGTACTCTGGTGGGGGCGAAGGGCTTGGGGTCTGTAGCAAAAAACACCTAAATACTCAGTCCCCAGCACAGCACCTCCTGACTCTGTGGCCTGGGTTAGTTACCTACCGTCTCTGGGGCCCCATTTCCTCACCTGTAAAACAGGAGTTATAACAGAACCTATAGCTCTTGGGTTTTTGTGAGGATGAAGAGAGATAATACATGTAACGTATTTGGAAGAGTACAAGACACAAAATGAGTCACACTTTAAAATGCAAATACCTTTGATAGAGCAATTCCCTGTTCAATGAATATTCCTTATTGCTATTACCATTACAAATATTACAGCTGCTACTGCTATTATTTCAAACTCCCTTTCCAAAGTATCTCCTGATCATGTTGTGCTGCCGATTAATGCCCTCAATGATGGTCCATTGTTCTAGAATAAAGATCAAATTCTTAGAACATCTACAATGCCCTGCGTCGGCTTGCCCATACCACTGCATCACTCTCCTCCCTTCCTCTGTGTTCCTGGGCTGGTTCCTGAAATCACTACAGGGTCTTGGCTCAGGCTATTACCACTGTCTGCATTCTGGCTCAATCTCCAGCACCCATTTCACCTCAAAAGCAGCTTTCCCTGGGCCAGCCCAGTGGCGCACTGCTGCAGTGCGCCGCTTGGGAGTGCGGTGGCGCTCCCGCTGAGGGTTCAGATCCCACATACAGACCGGTTCCCGCTCACTGGCTGAGCGAGGTGTGGGAGCAACACCGAGGGTTGCGATACCGTTGCCGGTCCCGGTCCGGTACAGGCACGACACTGAGGGTTGTGATCCGTTGCCGGACACGGAAAAAGACAAAAAGAAAAAAAAAAAAAAAAAGCAGCTTTCCCTGACATGCACACTGCCAATCCCATTGTCACTCTATAGATACAGACTCCCACAGCCCCAGAATCCTTTTGTTCACAGTCCTTCACAGAGTTGGTAATTACATTTATTTGGAGATCACTTGATCAAGGCCTTGTCTTCCTGGATGAAGAAACGGACAGTGTTTATTCTGTTCCCATTACAGTACCATGCCTCTCACACCACAGTGGCTGAATTGATATTTATGGAGTGAATGAATAAATGAATGTTTCTCCTGTCACCTCACAGTCTGTACTATCCAGGGTCACCACCACCAAACATAGCACCTTTGAACTTCTCCACCCTTCCTGGCAGTAACCCCTTCTTCTGGAAGTAGCCTATGTGCCCCTGAGCCAGTTCTTTATATCCTAGCCACACACGTATGATACAGAATGACCCTGGGCGCTCGCCTGACCCCCATTTGACATGGGGCTTATTCAGCTTTGTGTGCTCAGCACAGTCTCAGTCTATAAATCCAACATTTACTAAGCATAAGCATATCAGCTGCATGTAGCTAGCTAAAATCAGTTTGCGTGTTGTTCTTTACCATAAACATTCTCCATGAGATCATTAGTGAAGCTTGTGAGCTGGCTCTCGGGGAACAAGGTGGCTCCTGCATGGTCTAGGTAGATAATTCCTGAAAGAAAACACAAAATAAAGCTGCAGGTTATTTTTCATCAGTATTCCAGTCATTTTGACTAAATCAGGTTTGTGTGAGCCCTACTAATGCCCACTCAATGTATTTAGACATAATACCAAGCCACTGATTTTTCGGAGTCACTTGATATGTGCTCTTAGCTCAAGTGTAGGCATGAGAAATGGAAAAAAACTGCACTTCTAATGTTTAATGACCTTTAAAGTCCTGAGAAAGCCTTCCTGATTAACCAGCTCTCATACAAACCTGGAACAGCATCCCTGGCAGAGGAGGCACCCAGCAGACATTTGTGATAAAATGAAGGCAAAGCTATTTCACATTATGACTCACACCTTGTTCTGGAGGTTCCTCCGTGCAGCTTCCTCGATGGGTGAGCCCTAATCCTGTTCTCCCATGATGTGCTCTACAGTCCTCAACCCCAGACGAGCTGTGAGAGCTCCAGAGAACACAGAGATGGAAATGATCCTTCCAGCCTCTCTCATAAAGAGAGAAATGCAAATTTAGATTTTCGGTGAGAATGAGATACCATGGATTACTGATCAGATTGGCAGAGATCAAGAGGTTGACTACCTCACTGTGTGGGTGGGAGTGTGGAGAAACAGGCCCCCTCATACATGGCTGATAAGAGGGTGACTTGTATAACTTCTTTATGGACAGTAATTGGGCAATACCAGTCACACTTTAAAATGCAAATACCTTTGATCTAGCAATTCCCTGTCTAGGAATTTATCTTATAAATACACACACTTTTGTGAAATAATCTGTATATAAGGATATTCAGTGCAGCATTGTCTACAATAACAAAAAATTAGAAAAAACTTATATGTCCATCAACATGTATTTAAAGAATTACTGTATACCCATCTTGTCCTATAAGTACTGACGTGGAACAAACTGAGATACACTTTCAAGTACACACAACGTGAATAGATCCATTCTTTCATTCACTTAAATATTTTTTGTGTTGTGTACAAAGAATTTTTTGTTTTATTGAACAGCTTTTTTGAAATATAATTCACAAACCACAAAATTCACTTTTTTTTTTCCTTTTTGTCTTTTTTCGTGACCGGCAACGGATCGCAACCCTCAGTGTCGCGCCCGTACCGGACCGGGACCGGCAACGGGATCGCAACCCTCGGTGTTGCGCCTGCACCTCGCTCAGCCAGTGAGCGGCCGGTCTGTATGTGGGATCCGAACCCTCGGCGGGAGTGCCGCCGCACTCTCAAGCGGCGCACTGTAGCAGTGCGCCACCAGGCCGGCCCACAAAATTCACTTTTAAAGTGTACAACTCAGTGTTTTTTAGTACATTCATAAAATTGTGCTGCCACTCCCATTATCAAGTTTTAAAACATTTTCATTCACTCCCCAAAGGAATCCCATAACCATTACTAATCACTCCCCAATCCCCCTAGCCCCAGTCCCTGGCAACCACTAATCTACCTTCTGTCTCTATAGGTTTGTCTATTTAGGACATTTCATATAAATGGAATCATATAATAATACGTAGCCTTTTGTGTCTGGCTTCTTTCACTTAGCATAGTGTTTTCCAGGTGCATCCATGTTGTAGCATGTATCTGATTTTCATTCCTTTTTATGGCTGAATAGTTTTCCATTGTATGAATATACCATATTTTGTTTATCCTTTCATTCACTGATGAACATTTGGGTTGTTTCCACTTTTTGTCTTCTACAAATAATGTTGCTATGAATACTAGGGTACAAGTTTTTGTGTGGGCATTTACTTTCTCTGATTTGGTGGGTTGTCCTTTCACTCTCTTGATGATGTGCACTGAAACAAAAGTTTTTTACTTTGATGAGGTTCATTTGTTGTTATTGTTGTTTGAATTTTTGGTTTTATAAGAAACCATTGCCTAATCCAAGGTCCTGATGATTTTTGTTATGTTTTCTTTCTTTCTTTCTTTTTTCTCAAAAGATGACCGGTAAAGGGATCATAACCCTTGACTTGGTGTTGTCAGCACCACACTCTCCTGAGTGAGCCATGGGCCAGCCCTTTGCTTATGTTTTCTTCTAAAAATCCTATACTTTTAGATCATATATTTAGATCTTTGATCCTTTTTGAGTTAATGTTTGAATACAGTGTGAAGTAGGGGTCCAAATTCACTCTTTTTTGTATGTGGATATACAGTTGTACCAATATTATTTGTTGAAGAGACTGTCCTTTCCTTCATTGAATAGTCTTGACATCCTTGTTGAAAATTAATTGACCATAGATGGGTTTATTTCTGGACTTAGAATTTTATTTCATTGGTCTATCCTTATACCAATACCACACTGTTTTTATTACTGTAACTTTGTAGAAAGTTTTAGAACTGGGAAGTGTGAGTCCTCTTACTTCATTCTTTTTCAAAATTGCTTTGGCTATTCTGGATCCCTTGCATTTCTATATGAATTTTAGAATCAGCTTGTCAATTTCTGCAAAAAGGCAGCTGGATTTTGATAGGAATTACATTGAATCTGTAGATCAATTTGGGGAGTATTGTCATCTTAACAATATAAAGACTTCCACAGTCCATGAATACAGGATGTCTTTCCACTTATTTAGGCCATCTTTAATTTCTTTCAATGATGTTTTACAGTTTTCAGTGTATGTCATAGTTCTCATAAATTTTTTCCTATGTATTTTATTTTTTTGATGCTTTAGGAATTGTTTTCCTAATTTCATTTTCATAGTGTCCATTGCTAGTGTATAAAAATTGAATTGATGTTTGTATATTGATTTTGTATTCAGTCTGGCTGAATCTGTTTATTAGTTCTAACAGTTTTGTGTGTGAATTCCTTAGAATTTCCTATCTACAAAATTATGTTTGGTTACTAGAGGTGGGAAAAGGGGAGGGGAAGTGAGTTAGTGAGAAATTGGTTAATGAACACAAGGAATAATTACATTTTGTAATGATGAACATGCTAATTATCCTGATTTGACCATCACACATTGTATACAGGGATTGATATTCAACTCTGTACCCCACAAATATGTGTAATCAATTAGGCTTCAATAAAAAAAAATGTTACTGACAGGTACAGATAGTTTTATTTCTTCCTTTCTAACCTGGGTGCTTTTTATTTGATCTTTTTCCCTAATGCCCTGGCTAGGACCTCCACTACATTGTTGAATAGAAGTGGTGAAAACAGAAACCTTTGTCTTATTCCAGATCTCAGATCTCAGGGGATAACTTTGTAGTCTTTTACCATTAAGCATGATGTTAGCTGTGGTGTTTTTTGTAGATGGCTCTATTAGTTGATTAAATTTCCTTTTATTCCTAGTTTAGTGTTTTTTACAGTCAAGAAATATTTATTGAGCGCTTACTATGTGCGGAGCATTGTTCTAAGTGCTGGGACAAAACAATGAACAAAATAGAAGCTAGTATGATAATGACAAAAAGACCATAACAAATAAACATAAACTGTGTCATGTGGTGAGAAACATTATGGCTCATTTATGTAAAAAAAAGCGTACACACACATAAATATACACAACCACTGGAAAGGTACACAAGACACGAGTGGTAGCAGTCGACTCTGGGGTGGCCGCAATGGCTGGAATAAGAGGGAGGCTCCCTGGCCATGCTTCAACTGCCTTCGGTGACTTTTGAATGTGGTACCACTTAAATGTATTACCTAGTCCAAAAAAAGTCTTAACATAATGGTCTCTTTTACTGAAGATTCAGAAATACAAAGGTATCAAACCAAAGAAAGGCTTTTGTTCACCCAGGCATCAAAGTCCTGCAGTGCTCATGTGAAACCACAGTGAACAGGTGAGACCCAAGGAGCTTCTGGGAAGCACAACACACCACCATGTCCACAATCTTCTGCAGGGCAGGAAGTCCTGCAGTGCTCATGTGAAACCACAGTGAACAGGTGAGACCCAAGGAGCTTCTGGGAAGCATAACACACCACCATGTCCACAATCTTCTGCAGGGCAGGAATCCATCTGGGAGAAGGATGCTTTGGCCTTTGGTCCAACTGTTAATTTTGCCCAAAAAAGAGGCAACTCTTAGATCAGCCAGAGATCCGGTCTTAGTAGAAGGTCAGGCAGCCTGGTAGTTAACAGTGCAGAATGCAAGTCAACCAACCTGGATTGAATCCTGGCTCTACCACTAGCCATTCTGGACCCCTGCTCCTTCATCTGCAAATTGGATGAGATTTAAATGAGTTGGTATTTGACAGCACCCAGTGCATGCTTGGCACACAGTAAACACTCCACAGGTGTAGCTGTTATTACAAGCAGGCAAATGACCCCACAGCCAACTGGCATTAGATCTTCAAGAAAGGGAATTCCAGAGTCTCTTCTGGGTCATGGCCCTTCCGTTCTCAGTTCCATGCAGGGTGGGTGGTCATCACTCAGCCCCCACAGTCTTCGAGAACCTTGAATCACATCTGTGTATTCAACATGCTCCCTTCACTAGGACAAGGAATTCCCATCCTAATAGTTAGGCAGAATATTTCAGCACATAAAGGTTATGCATTTAATTATCCAGAGCAACCACTTAAGCAGACAGTTTCACAAACCAGCAGAAAAACTTCAGGAGGGGAGGGGAAAGGAAGGAAGAGGAGGAGAAAGTTATATTATTTTGGTTTGATTTGCTTGTTCTTCCCTGCCCTCTCTTGGGTTCATTTGTTTCTATGAGAAAAAAAGTGGGTATGTTCCAAGACTCCCAGCAGTGTTGGAAAGTTTAGTGCACAAAAGTCTAATTTAACCATAATGGAGAGGAAATACTGGGAACTTGCACTAAATAAAGGATGTACTCAACACTACCTCAAGTACAGTAAGATGTTAAAGGAGCTCTTAAGTCCAGCCTGGGATCCTGGCTATCACATCTCAATTTTGCATTGAGGGAGAAGGTGCTGTTCTGTGAGCGACAAGAGTGAAAGCAGGAGAGGCCCAAAACATACCTCTCTTTCCCAGGGTAGTGTCAAGGAGAGAGGTCGGCCAGTGTTGGGTGTGTGGGATCAGAGGTGGAGGGGATTTAGAGGATTAAGAAGGTGTGGTGCTGAAATAATTACCAACTCAGTGATACAGCCTCTGGGATTTGCTTCAAAAGAATGGAGAGCCTCCCTCCCTTTGCACCTGTGGGTGTTCATTGTTTCAGTTTATTGCTGTAGGAAATTTCCAAAATAAAAAGTTCAGAGAAACAGAAAGTGGAAGCAGTGTGAGGGGCTGTCTCCAGCAGGTGACTCCCACTCTCAAGAATGAGGGGGCGGCAGAGGGCCCCCATCTCCCTCCTGAGTCTCCATACTTAAAAGGCAGGGGACACACAGGAGGAGGCCACAGCTCAAAGACCCCAAAGGGGAAAAAAACAGTCACTATCCAAAACATGAGGAACTGAACCAAAGAGCTAAAATTAGTTACCCGATTAATAAAGTCAAGGTTGCTGTTTTGCCACAGCAGGGGAGCAGTCACCAATTGTGCCCGGCGCCACGACCTGCCCATTTCTCCTGCGGCCCCTCCCCGACCATCCGGCGTGCGGTTCTGAGGTTCGAGAAAGCCCCCCACTCAAGGACCCTGGCACAAGGGTTCGAGTGCCGAACCAGGGCACCCCCCAACCCTTAGCGCCCTGCAGCAGTGGGCTGGGGTCTGCCACGGCCAGATCGAGCTTGATCTCCAATTTAATCAGCTTGTTCCGCCTTGAAGAACTCAAAGGCAGGACGTGATCCCGGTCCTCGTGTCCAATTTACAGGTTCGCCCTGTTCTTAAAGTTCAAATTCCACTTTGCCAATTGTTATAGTCCTCCGGCGAGGTAGAGCTCGGAGGCATTGTTCTGACTGTCGGAGAAAAATGAGGCTTCGAAAATAAAAGCTGCACGTGGGCTATCCCAGCAAATTCTGGAGCGAAGCCTCGCCGGGCCCTGCCGACGGCCGCGGCCCCTCTATCCCAAGCCCGCGCTCCCGCAGAGTCGCTGTCCCCACCCGGCGCGCTGGCCGCCCATGCGCCACTCCTGTCCCTGGGCAGGCATCCGAGCAGTCACGGCCGCGGGACATTCCAGCATTTTGCAACCCCGGCTCCAGATGCACCTTTAGAGTGGGGGATCTCGCGGCAAGCGAGGGCAAGGAGACTCCTAAGCCCGGTTCGCGGAGGTCTGGGAAAGGTGAAAAAGGACTAAGGTGGTCCCGTCTCACTGGAAAGTCTGAGGAGCAAGGGCAACAGGAAGCCTTGGGGCTGCAGGTGGGACACGTCCCTCCTGGTCGTTCGATTAAATGCGCCCCAAAGGAGGTAGCGCCGGTGACTCCGCCCCCGCCGCGCCTTCCCGCCCGCCAGCCGCTCAGGGGCGGTGGCCCAAGGGCGGCGCCTCGCGGGGCGGCCGGCTGCACCAGGCGTGCTGACTCGCCGAGTTTCAGTTCTTTCGGGCCTCTTCTCCTAGGGACAGGGGAGCCAATGTCCCTTTTTGTTGTCTCTTAAAACAACCTCGCAGTGGAGCCCACGGAGACGTTCCAGACACTCGGAATGCCAAGTTCTCCTTTATCTATGTCCCATGGAAAGGCACGTGGAAGAAACAACGAAGGCCCTTTTCCCGCTGGGGGTCCCGGAACCCAGCGACCCTCCCCGCACAGCAGGAGTAAGGGTAGGGCTGACAGGAGAGACTCCGTTTTGCTGTCTGCACCGAGAACCCGGCATAGTCTACGTGCTGGAAATGCAGCAGAGACCCCAGGGGCAACAGACGTCCCGTTCCAGGAAACAGCAGGGAGGGCAAGGGCCAAAAATACGCTCTAAAGACGCAGGTATGTCCCCTTCCCACAAACAAGTCACTACCCCAGGTTGCTTAACCCCCTTGGGAGAGCATTCTTCTACACACCTCAAGAGAACAAAGGCCCGGCAGAGGAGGAGAACCGTCGGCCCCCATCTGCTGAGGCTGAAATTAGAATGCCTTGTGACCAACTGATGAAGACCCCAATCCTGGCACCTCACCCTCTTCCCCAAGCCCCCTACCCAGCTCTTTTGCCTTTAAAACCCCCTCCTGCTGGACACTCAGAGCAACACTTCCCTTTTGTGCAGACTCCCTCGTGCGCGAGCTCTCTCTCAATAAACCTCGCTTGCTCAACTGTGTACTGGGTTCAGTGCTCATTCCTGTTACATTGACTCCCAAAGAACCTGGCATTCCAGCTCCAGTAACACCAGGACGCTCGCCCTCGTCGGCGGGACTTGCGTGTGTGGGGCTCGGGACTCTCCAGGGGTGTGTGTGCTGGGCGCTTTGGAGAAGGCGCTGAGCTAAGGATAGAAAAGGAAAAGGACTGGGGGCCCACGAGGCTGGTTAATAAGCTCTAGGCGGCTGCGCACCGTCGGAACTGGGAAGCTCGGGTGCGACCGGGACCTGCAACCAGAACGCCCGGAGCACAGCGGCTCTGTGGGGCACCGTCGCCTCAAGTGTGCAGAGACTGGCCACGTGCAGGAAGTGCGGGGCGGGTCCGGGGGTGGGAGGACAAGTGCTCAACTTGGGGTCCAGTAACGCGGCGGGTGGCAGGGGTGGCTCACGTGCAATCCCAGGTGCTGGGCCCGCTATGAGGGATGGGATGGAAGACCAGTTACTGGGGACGCAGACAGTGCCTGGTGTGGAACCAAACTGAGGAGGGGGCGGGGCCAGAGCGGAACCCGGGGCGGAGGGGCGGCACGTGCTGGGGGCCTAGGTGAGGGGACTTACACGTGGGGCCCAGGACGGACCTACTGGCTCTGGAAGCATACCGCGGCGAGGGAGGGCGAGGTGGCCCATGCCCCACGCTCGCAGCCTGCGGACGCCCAGGACGTGGGCAGCGGACGCGGTGGGCTGCGTGATGCGTCCCGGTGGCCCATAGCGACAGCGCGGGAGGGCATCACGCTACCCTGCCTCTCCCGCCTGGCCCCCGAATGTCAAGTCTGAGAAGAACCCTGGGTGAGGGGTTGGGGCTCGTTGTTCCCTGGCTGGAGGCGCCGGGTCCTCCGAGGACTGCGGCGGTAGAGCCCGTGCCCGGGCACCGCATGCCTCGATGGCCTCTCCTCGCAGACCACCCCAGCTCTCTCCCTCTCTGCCGAGTTCCCAGGACTTCACTCAACAAGTACACTTGCTTTTTCCGATAGGATCAAAAGTACTGAAGAACGAATGCCGGAGTTTGCATACCTTTTGGCCATACTTCCAGCAGGCACCTGGGACACTGGACGCCATCTTCGCCCTTCTGCATTGCACTCTCTTCTGTAAATGTGAATTTGGGCAGTACTAGTAACAAGAGCTAGTGTAATGGAGGCCTCACTATGTGCCGGGCACTGCACTGGGCACAACACTGTGTATGCTTCGACTTCTAATCATTCGCTAATTACTCAGTTCTATGAGGTGGTGCTTACATGTGGGGAAACTGAGGCAGAGAGAGGTAGAGTAACTTGCTCAAGAGCACACAGCTAGAAGACAAGCTAGCACCTGGGAAGTCAGTCTCCAGAGCCCAATCAGTTGGGTGTGTTCTGCTACCTCTCTGGTGGAAACCACTGTGCTTCTCAAGGCCTCAGTTTCCCCATCTAAAGTGGGAGAGGGGTGGAGTTGGTCCTCCCAACAACCATACAGTGTGTCGCCCCTCACTACACTTTTTAATGCCCTGCTTCCCAGTAAGGATCGCCACTAGGCCAGGTTTCCAGGCTTTAACTTGCTTGAACCACCAGGGGAGCTTATTAAAATGCAGATTCTGATTCTTTGAGATTGGGGTGGAGCCAACGTTCAGAGTTTCTAACAGGCCCAGGTGATGCTGAAGCCTGCCTGTGGACTGCACTCTGAGGAGTGAGGGCCTAGGTCATTTCCCTGGGAATGTAAGGAGTACCTCTCCTCAAGGAGTTCTGTGGCCAAGTAACAAATCACCAATCCACAGGGGTGCTACTTTAGGAGAAGCTTGCCTAGTGACAAATTAGAATGGGCCAAGTCAGTGCAGAACCACTGTAGGTCACTGAAAGTCACTGAGCTACCGTTCAGTCAAGAAATATTTTTAAGCATCTGGCTATGCTCACCCGGGGAGAGCTGTGTGCTCAGGAGGGTGTGAAGATATTGTGCCTACAGCCAAGTAGGGAAATGAACCATTGTACGTCCAGCAGAGATGAAGGCTGAGGGCCTGGTAAGCTGCTGGTTCAGGAAGCAGGTATAGAATTGCAGAAGAAGAAGGGGCTACTTCCTAGCAGGGTGTCCAGGGAAGGTAGCCCAAGACTTTGAACTGGGCCATAGCAGTGAGCCCATGAAGAAGGGAGGGAGAGTAGGAGGTGTGGGTACACACTGGGAGTCTCAGCCTCTAATGGGCACCCTTAGGTGCATTTCACCAAGACTCTCTGGGTCTCTCCTACCAGAGAGAGACTGTCAGAAATCACATTGCTCATTCTCACCCTGCCTGAAGCGGAACCTGCAGCCCAAGGAATGTCTTACCTGTGTTCGTCATTCACTGAGCTCCTGGGTCCTATGCTACAGGCCTGCAACCACCTCCTCTCACCTGGTCCAGCTGCAGGCTCTGGAGCCTCGGAGGAACCTGAGCTTGTCCATACTGAGGTCCCAGGAGGCCAGCTTCTGCAACCAAAGTTTACAACTTTGTGGGGAAACAGCTCTTTCAGTTCCTGCTTACAGCTCTCTCCCCTCTGAGAACCTGAAAATTTTGTGCCTACAGGCCATTTGGACAGATGGGAAAGACAACCTCAATTTTGTACTTAAATTCTCTCCCCCTGGGTGGGGCTTTGTCCCTAATCCAGCCCACTGAGCTTGGTTCCTTGCCTCAGGATGATGTCTCCCTGCATCCTCATTCTTCCAAGTTAACAGGCTTCTATAGTACCCCACCCCCAGATCCCCTAGGAATGGTCTCTGTTTGCAAGAATTTCCACTATATACGAGGGTACTTCAAAAAGCTCACGGAAACATATTATCTCTTAATTCTATCTTACCACAAATTTTTGAAGTACTGTCATATAAGGCATTCATTCATGTATTTCATTCATTTACTCACTTGGCAAAAGGTGAGTTAGTGCTTCTCAGAGTTAGGTTCTGTGGTGGTAGAGAAAGAAAGCAGGGCAGGTTTGGGGTGAGGTTTTAGAAGGTTTTAAGTTAGGCTTAGGTGATTTAGGCAGAACAGTCTAATGTCCTTGACCAGAATGGATGTTTTGTCATGAGAACTGGGGGCAGGGAAACCAGATAAAACATCTTGTAACTGTCCAGGCTATTAGGCCTCATGGCCAGCTTAAGGCAAATTGGGCTGGGCTGGAAGGAATGCTTCAGAAGCATTGTCCATACTGAGACTGAGATTAACAACTGAGATAACATCTATGCCTTAACTGACCAGATGTTATGGGACCCCAAGGGCTGTGTCACCTTGCATACCACTGATTTTGAAATTGCCCATTACTCTGCCAGAACCCTCCCTCAAAGTCTTTTAAAAACCCCTGCTTTCCTTTGTTCAAGGGAGCTGAGAGGACTAGGTCTCCCCTCCACTCTAGTGGAATAAAGCTTCTTGGCTGAAATAGCACCTGGCTCGAGTCCCTCTCACTTTTTCCATCCCACTGAACCTAACACAGGCTTTAATTACTGCAAAGGAAGACTCGGGATTTGACAGGGGGACATCCAGTGTTCACTGGTCAGCTGCTCCCCACTGGGAACATGGTAGGCACTGGGAAGACAACAGTCAGCAAGGCAGTCTCTGTGCCTGAGGCGCTCCTGGGACAGTGAAGAAGAGGGTTGTGTAGTGAGAGTGCTGGAGAAGATTGCATTCCCACAAAGGTCAAGGCTGTGGGCGAGAGAACAGCCCCCAGCTGGGAAAGAAGGGAAATCTTCCCAGAGGGTTCTGGAGAAGGTAAAGGCAGCATGCCCTGTGTGAAGGCCTTGAGGTGTGAAAAGGCTCAGGAAAACCAGAAGCAGGACCTCCAATGAGGCTGGAGCACAGGCTACGGCTATGTGGGGATGAGGGGTGAGGGAATTGAGTGGAGTCAGATTGTGTGGGGCAGAGCAGGAGCCTGGCCTTGGTCCAACAGGGACCGGAAGGTGCTGAGGAGTCTCCACAGGAGAGTGATGGGTCAGGGAGTGTCTTAGACCCTAGTGGCACAGTGGAAGGGTTGGGTGTGGGCAGATTGCAGGCAGCAACGCCCGGCAGAGGCTGGGTAGGAGTCCTGGTGAGGCGCACAGAGGGCCGAATCTGAGGCCCAGAGGGTGCAGAAGTGATGGACTTCAGAGATGAATGGGGACTGAGGAGGATTGACCCTGGATGACTTGGCACTGTCGGATTGGAAGACTGAGTGGATGCACGGAGATGCAGGGACAATGCAGAGCTCGGTTCAGGACATCTAAGTGGGGATTTAGGCCCAGGGCTCAGGAAGGACAGTGTCTAGGGCAGGAGAGACACCATCATGTGAGGGGCTTCTGGAGAGGTCACCTCAGGAACCCTGAAGTGTTTAGGGGCAGAGGGCAGAGCCTTGGGGACAGTGGCACTTAAAGGGTTTCTGCCTCATGCAACCGTGGGTAAGAAGGTATAGTTAGCTAGGGGGAGGGCCCAAGGAGAGCGCCTTAGTGGTGTCTAAGGGTGGAAGGCCAGTTAGGACAAGGAGTAAGCAGGTTAGTAAACATGCTGGTTAGGTGGCATGCAGTGACCTAAAGGAGAAGCATTGTTGTCTCGGTGGGGATGGCAGCTCCTTTATAATGGTCAAGCCTTAAACGGTGAGCAAGGGTGGAGGTTTTCCCACTGGCTAATCCCCCAAGACCTTGCCTCTCAGTCTTGGAGGTAGTTGGGCTGCAATTATGATGGATCAGACTTCCTGCCAAATTGCTGGGATAGGGGTGGGTGTTTCTGAGAAGGCTAATTTGGTTTGAATAATGAAATTGAGTATTTCCTGTGGGAGTGAAATGCAAACTTCCTTAACAATGAGGATATCATGAGGGCCTGTGCAGCAGGAAGCAAAAAGATAGCTACAGAGTTTTCCCTCCAAAGCTTGGCAGAGTGCTCTGGTAAACAACTTGAGTGCAGTGGAAAGATCAGAAACTCCAGGAAGTTCCCTTCCCTAGAGTGACAGTAGAACTTTTCTGTGAATAGAAGATAAAAGAGCAGCTCAGAATTATGACATGGTTGGGGACAAGGCTCCATTATATCTACAATCAATTTTCAAACAACAAAAACCCACTAGCACTAGGCAGACCACAGCATGGAAAGGGTGGGAGGGGTGGAAGGGCCCAGAGCAGCGATCTTCCTGATGTTGTTTTCCTGGAGCTGTAGCTGCTCCCTGTGTTCATTCAGGAGCAGGTCCCGCTGGGCCAGGCCAGCCTCTTCTGGGTCCTTTCTGTGCTGACACCTCCCTCCTGCTCCTTGCTCCTTACTCCTTTATGCCAAAGAGACAGTCAACGATCTGGTACCAGTTATTCTATTTACTGACTAACAGGTTACATTTGAGAATGCTTCCACTGCCAACCACTGCGTTGTCAAACTTACCAATTCCTAAATTCAGCAAATATGTGACAATATGCTCTGCTAGATGCTGTGGACAGCAAGAAAGCCACTGGATGCCCAGACATTTAGGCATTAGTAGGCTTGAATTGTAGGCTTGCATTGGTTGCCCATCCAGCATCCATCGCCCCTCTGATTTTGCTTTAGAAAAACACCCATGAGCAGCCATGTGGTCCCAGTGGGACCCACCCTGTCTTCAACTCCAGAATAGGTAATCTCAAGGCTCTCGTTACAACAAATGTGCAGGGCCAAGCCACTCAGTGTGTGGCTTTCCCTGGCTCACTGTAATTAGTTGAGGGATGGTCTGGTCAAAGTAAAGTTAGAGACTTAATGTTTAAAGGCTATTCCCTTCGATATAAGCAAAGAAATATGTAATCTCAGGGGCTGCTTACATTTCTCTTGTAGCAATGAGGGAGAGCAGCCTTAGCCTGACATGGAGAGGGCAGAGCAGAGAAAATCAGAGAAAGGGAAACAGCCTTGATCAAACTATATGTGAAGCCTATCCTATCACTGGACTTTTTTCAGTTATGTGAGCCAGTAACCCCTTGTGTCTATTTGAGATGAAGTTTCTTTTTTTTCTTGGGTGGCTGGCCAGTAAGGGGAACTAAACCTGTGACCTTGGGGTTGTAAGGCTACATTCTGATCAACTGAGCTAACTGGCAGGCTGAGATTAACTTTCTTACAACAGAAAACATCTAAATGAAACAGCTTAAGACATATACATAAATAAAAGATAGAAACTGACAAATACCATAAAAAAAATCAGACCCATGAAATTCAGAGAAAGAATTCATGAAATAAGGGGGTTAATAGACTCTGGGTGATGTGAGCTGAGTTTTATTTAATAATAATGAGAGATATAAGTTATTGCTATCTTCTTACACCCCAGGTACCAGACTAGCCTTTTTTATGCATTGGCTCATTTAATCCTCAAGACAATCCTACGAAGTGGTTACTTTTTATGAAATGAGACTACCATTTGTTCTCCCTTTCCTCCAGAATAAAGCACCTGGCTGAGCACATGGCTACCTTCAATAAAGCTTTTATTTCCCAGTATCTCTTGAAGCTAGGTATAGCCACAAGACTAAATTCTAGCCAAGGAGATTAAGCAGAACTGTGTGGGACTTCCAAGAAGCTTTCTTAAAGTTAGGAACAGGGGGCCAGCCCGTGGCTTACTTGGGAGAGTGCAGTGCTGATAACACCAAGGCCACGGGTTCGGATCCTATATAGGATGGATGGTTGGATCACTGGCTGAGCATGGTGCTGACAACACCAAGCCAATGATTGAGATCCCCTTACCGGTCATCTTAAAAAAAAAAAAAAAGGAGCAGGCCTTTCCTTATGTCTTCCTCCTCTCTGCTGGCTGGAATGCAAAGATCATGACAGGAGGCCACACAGTGATTCTGGAGGTGACAGCCACATTTTGAGGACGACAGACAGCAAAATAGGAAAAGTCTGGGTTTCCTGACCATGTTGAGAAGTTCCCCTGCTCATCCTGGTCTGTCTAACTTGACTCCTTTTTTTGGAGAGGGAAAAAAACTTCCATCTTGAATAAGTCAAAAATAAAAAATGTGCATTTTCTTTCACACACAGTTGAACTGAAGCCAGATTGACACTCTAATACTGTTTACAGTGATGAGGGAGAAAGCTTGCCAAGTGATCTGTGAGCCAGGATTCAAACCCACTTCCACCTGTTTTATCAAGCACAGGTTCCAACCCTCAGCTAGACTGCCTTAAGAAATACACAGAACTTGTTCAGGGGAAAATGTCAGCAAAAGCCAGACTGGGGAAAGTGGGGGCAGAGGTGAGAAAGAGGAGTGAAGAGGAAAGATGAGGCTGAGCAGAAGCAGCACTGGGTAGAAGGCTTTGCAATGCTGTGCTTGTGGCAGTTATGTGGACAGTCAATGGCCAGTGGGCTACAGGGGAGCCCCCTGGAGATCAGCCTTTGTTGAGCTACCTCTCCCATCCCAGAAGGAGCTTCTCTGACAAAGCATGGCCTCTCTTTCACCCTGGCGTCTTTGTGTCTCATTCGTGGGTCCCAGGTCTCTGGGTCCACCTGACTGTGGGGCTCAGAGTCCTGTCTACCAACCAGACACAGCCATCCAATGTTCTGTCTCCCTTCTGGCCACAGCTTCGTTGTCCTTGGCTTGCATAGTCTCTCTCCTATTCCTACATTCTCCCTTTGGAATCAATAGCCAATTCTGCTTCCCCTGAGGTTATTGGGAAGACATTGTAGTGATTTGGCTCCTTATTGTCTAAGGCAAACATGTCCTCGGAACAACCCAATCACCTCTCCTGCATTTAAGAAAGCTGTACAGATCAGAAAACAGCAACTACTTAGGCTGGTGCTTGCCATCAGTCTGAAACTTGATGCTGTGAACTGAGCACAAGAAATGAGAAATTAGAGGGATTGGGAAGCTGGGGGTTCTGAAATACTCCTCAGCAAAATTCCAAAACTGTCTTTTTGCTTTAGCTGTTATGAATTACTACAATATGGTTCAAAGGGCGCCCCTTTAGCAGATTAAGACATAAGTGTGTAAACATATGTGAATTACAATGCAGACTGCCCAAGTGTACAGCAAGTCCTCTGAATGCTTAATGAAGTGAATTACACAGGTGATTACTGAGGAAAATGCTTCATAACAACTTGGGAAAATTGTCAACTTGAGGGCCGGCCCCGTGGCTCACTCGGGAGAGTGCGGTGCTGATAACACCAAGGCCACGGGTTCGGATCCCACATAGGGATGGCCGGTTCGCTCACTGGCTGAGCATGGTGCTGACAACACCAAGTCAAGGGTTAAGATCCCCTTACCGGTCATCTTTTAAAAAAAAAAAAAAAGAAAATTGTCAACTTGAGAACTCAGTCCTGTCAAGGAGAGGACTGCTATCAGGATTACACAGGTGATTACTGAGGAAAATGCTTCATAACAACTTGGGAAAATTGTCAACTTGAGAACTCAGTCCTGTCAAGGAGAGGACTGCTATCAGGGACCTCAGGGAGTTGAGTTATGTACTGGAAATGGCTCTAAAGGACTAAGTTAGTGCACTGAATCTGCTCTGGAATCCTGCGTGCCCTGGGGTCGGAACAAATCTCTGTGTGCCAATGTGGGTAAAGATTCTTCAACTCTAAGGTCAAAGGCAAATTTGGATCCTCTTACCAGCCAGCCGCCAAAAAAAAAAAAAAAAAAAGATTCTTCAGCTGATAAGCAGGAAAATGGTACTTCAGTGAAGGGCATCCTGGGCTCTGAAGCTGGGAAGCTCAGATGCTCACTGCCTTGGTGCACACATGCTGACATACACCCAACCACCCAGCTGAGGGCATAAGTTTATACAGATGCAATAGTCCAGAACTGCACTATCTAAATAAGAATGGCCACTAGGCACATGCGGTGATGGAGCACTTAAAATGTAGCTAGTCTGAATTGAGATGTGCTTTAAGTATAAAATATCTCATTAATACTTTTTATATTGATTACATGTTGATATATTTTAGATATACTATAATAAAGGAAATGTGTCATTAAAATAAATCTTACCTGTTTCATGTGGCTACTAGAAAATTTAAAATTACATATGTAGCTCACACTATATTTCTGTTGGACTGGAAATACTATATAGCACTGGTCTAGAAACCTTAATTTAAGCAAAAAAATCACTTAACTCCTTTGGAAGTTAGATAATGGCATAAACTCCCACTAAAAAAATCCTCACCTTCCTTCTTTCAACATATTTATTAAATATGGTATTCATTTAATGGCCAATTTGTCAGATGACTCCATGTTTCAACAGGGTCAGGGCAAACCTACACTATCACACCAGTCTTCATAGCACCTCTCACATCTTCCTTTAACCAACCTCTCCCCACCTGACGCCCAAGCTCCCAACTCTCCTAGCCCACCTCTAGCCCTCAGTTGGTACAGCAACCTTCTGTTTCCAGCACCCTCTTCTTTCCTCTGCATCCTCCCTAAAGGACATACATCCTTCATTCCCATGACTTCAGCTAGTATATAATTTCAGATGACTCAGAACTCTATTTTTCAGTGGTTACACCTATCAGTTTAAATGTCAGGATATTCTACTTTAAGTAAAGCCTTAAAAGAAGAATCTATGTACCTTCAAAAGAATAAACGAAGACTGGCTGCAGTTCAGACTTATAACTGCCTGCCGAGTTCCTAGAATGATTGGTCTATAATGGGAAGAAGGGGTCAAAACAGAGCATACTTTGTGTGGTGTGCTTATTTACACAAAATGTTAAAATAAAAATTGAGTAATCTGGGGTTTTCTTTTTATTTTCTATGTCGGTTGGGCTACGCCCGGGCCGCCAGCCATTTTGGGAAAGTACCTCAGCCATTTTAAACTTGCTTCGGGCTGATTCTGGGAAACCGAAACCTAAGCGGAGAACTCAAAACTTAAAAGAACTAACTTCCGGGGTACGGTGACTCTGCACTTTTTTCCCGCCTGCCCTGTCCTCACCCCTCCTCCCGGGTAGCAGTGTGTCAACTCCCTATTGGATAAGAGCTCCCCCGCCCCTGGTACCTTATAAAAACCCCTGCTTGCTGTAATAAACAGAGTTCCGGCTTTGACCGCTCTCCTGGCTCGGTGTTCTTTCTTTGTCCCCGGGGCCGAAGCGCAGAGGGGATCGGGCCTGCGACACTCATCATCCCGCTCAGCCCCACAAGAGGTTACCGCCGGCTGGTCCGGGGTCCCTTCCCGCCCTGTGTTGTTGGTCCCCGGTGGCGAGGAACCAACATATGTCCATCCTCTAAAAAGAGTAATAAATAATTAAACATCCCAAAGAAGGGCAAATGAAAAGGCACAAAATAACACAAAATCAGACAAATCTGGTCCTGAAGAAAGAAAAGAGGTTCTTAATCTGGGACACAAAGGCAGATCCAAGAATCTCTGAAAGTATGTGCAAAGTTCTGGGTATGTGGGTACATATTATATAACAAAGAAAAGAATCCACAGTTTTCATCAGACTTAAAAGGGTCTAGGACCAAAACAAGAACTACTATCTGACTTAATTATCTGACGCAATTCAATTATGAAGGTAAAGAAAGATGATCTATTTACATGATAAATATTTTAAGTTGCCAATGATTTTAAGTGTGTAGTTATTAAGCTCATTACAGCGCACATCTGTTAACTCTGTATATCTTCACAGTGTGATCTTCACCACAACTTGCAAAGTGTAACCACTCAGCACCTTCTGCTTCATTCTGTTCAGTTCTTCCACTGCAATTCTTCCAGCATAACTTTTTGATAGCAAGTGTATGACTTTGGCTAAAACAAAGATAGAGAAATCATGAAATTAATGTATGCTATGACTACAAGTACTTTACTGGCTCCTCACCGATGTATTAATTTAATTAGTATGCTCTTATAATTAAGGTTATAAACATGAATGAAAGTCAAAACCCGAAAATCAAAATGTAGAGGTTTTTATATACCATCACTAATATTTTAATAATTTTATTTTCATTTTGAAAATATCTTACTCTATTTACTTAAAATGTTCAGATTAAATATCTAACTTAATGGCCAATGACACCATCAAAAATGCAAGAAATACAATAAATTTCTATTAAATGTTTTTATGATCAGTGGAATTCATAAAATGGCTATTAAAGTCTTTCAGATAACAATGAAAGATGTAATGAACTTCTCAGCACAAGAGTCTCAGTCTCCAATGTGATCTCTTAACTGCATGATCTTGTGCAAGATGATCATATTAATACTCCCCCATCCTCCCGACCCCCTGAAAAAGCAGACCTGAAATGCTACCAAACATAGATGAGGGATAAATCTCTATGAAAATACAACATCCTCTATAATTTTAACCTGCAAATTAGGTTCCCAAACCAAAATGAAGTGAAAAATCTAAATAGGATTTTAGGCAGTAAATACTGAAAACAATACCAAAGCACACAATTATGTTTTTAAATGCTGACAGTCCCTGTTACCAGATGCATTCTCACAATAAAATGGTAAGAATAAAGGTTACAAGAATGCTGCTGTGCTTCAGTGTTTTCTGAAATTCCTCGAGAGGAAATGCTTTCATATTTTGAGTCTATGACTTCAGTACTCTCAATAACAGCTCACCTTCCTTTGAGGATGGATTTGATTATTGACAGCAGCCAAGACTCATTTGGAGGTAAGCTTTATAAATATAAATGGCAAGCTTACAAAAAAGCAAATGATCAAAAGATATAAATCTTTTTTTTTTTGTCTTTTTTGTGACCGGTAAGGGGATTGCAACCCTTGGTGTGGTGTCACCCACACTGCGCTCAGCCAGTGAGCACACCGGCCATTCCTATATAGGATCCGAACCCACGGCGGGAGCGTCACTGCGCTCCCAGCACCGCACTCTCCCGAGTGCGCCAGGGGCTCGGCCCCAAAAGATATAAATCTTTTTTTTTTTTTTGTCCTTTTTGAGACAGGCCGCACTGCGCTCAGCCAAGTGAGCGCTATGAGCTCACCGGTCATCCCTATATAGGATCCGAACCCGCGGAGGGAGCACCACCGCGCTCCCAGCGCTGCACCCTCCCGAGTGCACCATGGGCTCGGCCCCAAAAGATATAAATCTTTAAAAAAAAAAAGATATAATCAGTTTTCTGTGTCACTAGCAAGCTAGTTCTGAACACAATTCCTAAAGAGAAGTTCCAAAAACATTTTAAGTGACAACTTCACTGGAATCTCATTATTTATCAATATTAAATTTCTCCCATTTCATTAAAAGAATGATTTGAAGTAGTGACATCAATGAAACAAACATATATAGTATATATATTTCTTCCAAGGGGAGCTACTTTGAGGGACAATCCTTATTTAGCTATATAAGCTTTGAGATGGTGGTTTCTTTCTTTCTTTCTTTCTTTGGGTACTGTCCTTTAAATCCAGCATGTTATCACATCACATTTAGAAGATACAGAGTTTGAGGAGCCAACCTAAAGGCAGTCTTTGCTTCGATTACCTTTATACCTCATTGCTCCAGAACTTTAACTTGAAAGGTACAGGAAATTTGGTATCTGGAATATTAGCAACCCAAATAATATAATGTGTTACCTCAAGAATTAGTTCCATCTTGCAAATAACGAAAAAATCTCAAAGTGAAAAACTCAAATCCTGTACGTGTCCCTTTCCTGTGCCTTCTAAGGGGCTTCCGGCCAGTGTCCCACACTGAGCACATGGAAGTAGTCTGTACAAATTTAAAGGCAGAGCATGCACTGTGAGCAAGCAAGGTGAAAGAAAGGAAAAGAGAAGGGGCCGGCCCATTGCTCACTCGGGAGAGTGCGGTGCTGATAACACCAAGGCCACTGGTTCGGATCCCATATAGGGATGGCTGGT
>NW_007727849.1:216656-241949 GCF_000696425.1 Galeopterus variegatus | reverse complement strand
CCAAGTCAAGGGTTAAGATCCCCTTACCGGTCATCTTTAAATAAAATAAAATAAAATAAAAAATAAAAAATAATAAATTTATGGCAACGGGATTGCAACCCTCGGTGTTGTACCCGCACCTCGCTCAGCCAGTGAGCAGGAACCGGTCTGTATGTGGGATCCGAACCCTCATTGGGAGCGCCACCGCTCTCCCAAGCGGCGCGCTGTAGCAGTGCGCCACCGGGCCGGCCCGAAAGCTTAGACATTTTTGAAGAATAAAATGGGTAGAAGAAAAAGAAGAATAAAAAGGATCCCTGCTATCTAAGTGGGTGGTGGTGGGGAAGAGGGTGTAAACAGCAGGTGCTCAGGTAGCAATGGCCTGTGCCCAGGGTGTGAGGCTCAGGGAGCTCTTGCTGTGCCTGAAAGCCAGTCATGGGGCTTTGGGAGGCACCTGGCAGTTTCCTCCACTACGAGATCTGAGATGAAATGTTCAATCACAAGGACATAACTACCAAAGCACAAACTATAATATTTCAAAAAAGCACAAACATTTTGAATAAAATTTTATTAAGAATCTATTGTAGTCAAATTCTAAACCACATCATCATGAAATCACTTTTGCCTTGTTTATAAAAACAATATTATGCAAATAAGCAATTTGGTCAAACAAACTTCTAAAAACCAAGTGTAATATAGTAACAATTTCAAGAGATTACTTACAACAAGGAGGCACCACTTAGTGGTAAACACCATGAACAGAGATTTGTATCCCTCTCTGTGAAAATGTGGCATAAAATTTGCAGCTAAAAACCCCACAATTTCTATTCAATCTGATAGAAACAAAATTAGGAAGAAAATACCTTTGATTTGTTTCTACACAGCAGGTCCAGTCATTTATTTCTGGAACTTGATCAGTCTTTTTCCAGGTGTATAAGCAAATCTTCCCACACTCTAATCCTATTGCAACCACATATCTGTTTTTAAAGGAGGGGGATGACAGGGATTAATTTAGCATGGATTTGTTACCTGCATCATCACTCTAAGGTAGTTCTTCACAGTGGCCCAACTGGCCCAAGCTTACAAAGGACTCTGTTTAAAGTCATCACCCCAGGACATGTGGCATTGCTCTATTGTGTTCTCAAGGAGCTTCCTCTCTACAGAAGTACGCAAAAGTCTATCTCTGTCCTCTGCTGGCAAAGCCCATGAACCAGTATTTCCCCAGCTGGCTCCAGGAACCATTGCTCTGTTGAAGATACTTGTTACACAGAAAGCACTACAGTCCGATATTTGGTAAAATAAGAACCAAGTCGCATTCCTAATATGTCTTACCATTCTGAATCGAGTCCTATCAATTTAAAAATTCTTATGAGAAACATAAGCATTTTGGGAAAAACAGCAACTCAGAAACTAAGAGATAGATGGTATTTTCAGCACCATGCTCTAATGAGTTAGAGGCTAACCAGCCAGGCTCACTCGGGAGAGTGAGGTGCTGATAACTGGCCAGCCCTTACATTATCTTTTAATCCTTTTTTCCACAAACGTTTTGAAGTATCCTCATACAATTATTACGTGCCAGTTTAAAATAATAATAAAAGCCCAAAAAAATGCTTCTATGAAAAAAAAAAAAAAGCTAAGAGAACCCATAAATGAAATGATAAGGCTACATGCTGAGACACCAAGAGGTCCTCTTAAAGAAAAATCTAAAACTAAGCCCCACACAGAGACTGACCGTTGGGAGAGGTTAAGTGTTGGGCAAACACTGACGGCGGTCACTGCCCCACCTACGTCTAGGACTGAGGAGCAGGGGCCGATGCTGTGCTCGATGCAATCGTCACTGGAGTCGCACTCACCCCAGACAACCACCTAACACAGACAGACACACTTTGTAAAACACAATGTAAAAATACACTATAGAATTTTGATGGCATAGATAATACAAAATATTCGCTCTGGTATTTTTTAAAATGCAGCATTTACATTTGTGTGATGTCCTAGGACTTCAGAGCATTTCAAGCACCACGGAGAAGCCACAGTGTAGCAGACATGAGTCTCTGAGATCTCAACTATCTAAGTACATTGGTCCAAAGACGGACTGTCCCTGCCCACAGACCAGAGGGGTGCCAGCATGCTCTTTACATTCATAAACTGGTTCCGATCCAGTGAAATTCCATTGGACGTGTTCTAATGAAGGGGCTCATGCACCTCCCCAAGAAGTTACCACAAAATTTATGGGGACCAATCAAGTCTCTATCTCTTCCTTTTCACCACCCACTGCTTGGACAATCAACTCAGCTCTCAGGAGGACTTAACCTTGATGATACCCCTCATAAGAAACGAGGTTTCCCTGGAAGCTCACGCCTCAAGGGTCTGTGATTGGTCACAAAGAAATGGAGAGGGACATGAAGTGGACAACAGTTGCAAAATGCAGAACCAAAGCAAGACTGAGCAGAAGTAGTATGTTTCAGAGAATGTGCAGCTGCTTTGTCCACCTCAGC
Organism: Galeopterus variegatus; assembly: GCF_000696425.1. NCBI lineage: Eukaryota > Metazoa > Chordata > Mammalia > Dermoptera > Cynocephalidae > Galeopterus > Galeopterus variegatus. Next base: position 239,475 of record NW_007727849.1, on the reverse strand, counting down.
CCCGACATATCCCTGAGATCAGCAGCTGGTCCACCTTCTACTGTGCATGACTGCAGAGGGCAGAAGCAGTCTTGCTTTCTCAGTATCTAGAACAGCATAAGCAAACAAACACCAAGAAGTTAATAAACAGGCAAATGAACAGAAGTTTTCGTCTGAGAGAAAGATGCTTTAGAGGTTGACATTTAAGTGTTTAACCTGAGTGACACCGTGCCCATACTAACCCTCCGCTTTAGTAATTTGTACCATGTCCATGACTGGAGAGGGCAGGGAGAGAAAAGGAAATGTTAAACTGGTCTATAGGAACTACAGAAAAAGGAAAGGACACTCTAAAGAGGATGAAAAACAGAGGAAAGACCAGAGGTCAGGTGAACATTTCCCAGAGAACAAGGGTGAAGGTCTTGTTCAAGAACATATTTCTAGCTACCTTGATTTTTTTCAAAGCTTCTACCACTGAATAAAAAGGTGATAATCATTCATTATAGAAAAAATTTTTAACTCAGAAGTATGCATCATAAAAGTAGAAATTATTTTTCCCTATGCTTCCTATTCCCCTTCCTATACTCTTAGTTCTTGGTTTTGTTTTGTTTTTTTTCCCGTTTTGTCTTTTTTCGTGACCGGCAACGGATCGCAACCCTCAGTGTTGCGCCCGTACCAGACCGGGACCGGCAACGGGATCGCAACCCTCGGTGTTGCGCCCGCACCTCACTCAGCCAGTGAGCAGCCGGTCTGTACGTGGGATCCGAACCCTCGGCGGGAGCGCCGCCACGCTCCCAAGCAGCGCACTGTAGCAGTGCGCCACTGGGCCGGCCCCTAGTTCTTGGTTTTTATTCATTTCATTTGTTACTTTTCTTACACTGGGGCCATCTGATAAAGGTGATACGTCTGAAAGATCCTCTCTTCATTTTTTTGATATTTCAGAAAAATGTATTTATAGAATTTAACAAGAAAAGCCTATAAAAATATTATTTTACATTTGAAAAAAATATTGTTTTTAAAAGATTACCTTTTTGTCCCGACTCCCAGTAAAGAAATACTTGCTATCAGGACTCCAATCACAAGACCAAATAATTCTACTATGCACAGAAGTGATTTTGTTGGTGAAGGCAAAGAGACTGAAAACTGGATCTGAAAGAAATATATACACACAACTCACAAAGAAGAGAAAGCTGTTTTTTTCCACATGTTAGAAAGCTAAGTTTAAATGCTATATATATATATATACATCATGTGACTTAGTAATCAATTTATCTGCATTGACTTTTGCAACAGACTGAGGCTAGGCAACTGAACCCCTCACCAGAAGGCTGTGGGCATACAATTACTTTTCTGGTAGGAGATGCTTTTATATTGACTCTCTCTAGTAACGGATGACAAACATTTTCCATACACTCAACTAAAGGCTCAATTTATGCCTATGGAAGAAGCCTGAAGCCTCTCAATCTTACTGAGGAAGTAGCCAGATTTGCATATAAGGCTATGGAAAAAAGATTAATGTACCATTTAAACAATATTGGGGAAGAAAAAAAATAGCCTTGAAATATTTTCCTTGTAAGACTTAAATGTAAGGTAACTTCTAGCCCTTATATGAGCTAATCTAAAACAAGTATATCTTTTAATCCATAATCCATAGAGATACAACAAATTAATAAGCATTTTATAACTTTAACTTTTTAACAAGTAAACACTGCATGTTAGGAAATCACTAGTAATGCAAAAGAAAATAGTCTGTTCTAACATACAATGCTGAGTATGTTTTATAGTTCCCAGACAATCTCTAAAATACAAGGAATTAAGGGACTAGAAATATCCTAAGATCAAACTGTACGCAAGTCATATCAATGGAAAAATAAAAACAGTATTAAACAACACAAATACACTTTAAATATTCTCTAAAAATTAGCCACCAAAAGAAACTGGGAGAATAGGAATAGGCCACTGCTACACCACCACAAAGCTTTTATTCTTTTCTTTCTTTTCAATTTATGCCAGGCTCAGAGTGGAATTCGGGTACATAGGTTATCACTTTGCCTGGGGGTCATGTTTCCACCGAGGGATACCTAACACGCCCTTCCCAATGACCAAAGTGACAGGGGAGGATAGGAAAAGGCCAAGGATAATGATCCCTCTAAATTTCATAATTTAAAACATTACTATATTTATAAAATAGTTCAGAGAGAAGAAACTACTCAAGCACACGTTTTCTTAGTAGTGTCATTTTAGTAGTGTCTTCATTATTCCTGTCCCATAAAATCCTAGCTCAGAATAATGCTACTCATTGGTTTTGTGGTATTCTATAACCATATGCAAAACTTCAGCTTTCTACATACAGATTTTTGTGTTTCTTTATCTGAGACGTCTGAACGTGTGCCCTCCTGATTATACAATCACAAAGAGGTGAACCCAAAGATCACCTGCATTTAAATCTTACAAGGAAGGTCAAGTCTTCCTTAGTTATTACAGAACTTTGAAAGGCTTCATAGCGTGAGGCTGTCTGCCCTTCACCCTGCTATCTTCCTATTTCTCTTAACCCACTAGCTGCTTAATGTGGATAAAATGGACATAACTGTTTCACTAATAACCTTCCCAATCAGAAGCTGTTTTACCGAACTCAGGTGAGATTGTATCCTGCTTTTTCCACAATGACCAGGTTCGATCTCTGGAAACAGCTAGTAAGAACTTGTCATTAGGTGAGAAGGCCATCTGCGTGACAGTCAAACTGTGGAAAACTAAATTCTGCACCTGTTTCCAAGATGTAGTGTTCCAAAGAATAATAGCTGCATGCTCTTTCTTAGCTGCCTGGAGGACAGAGATAAAACAATGAAGCTATTTAAGTAGAAATAAACTGAAAGAAAAACATTTTTTAAAAGTATCTTGTTTCTGTGGGTATATTTTATGTATCTGTTTAAATGCAAAAAAAAAAAAAAAACCCCCAAAAACGTAGGAGATAACATATTACAACTAGGTCTAATCTCTGGGAAGCAGCAGAGAAGTCTAGGATTAGAAAAGACAAATTATCAGGAACTGATGCTGTAATCATAATGTTTTAACATTTTATAAGAACAATATGTGTGTATTAATTGCATAATTAACAGTTTAGAGACTTCCAATTCTGGTCAACATAAATTAACAAGGAACAGATTTACTCTCTTCTGTGAAAAAACTAAAAAAACTAGACAAAATACAGGAAACATTAGCACTCCAAAACACTAGATATCTGGTAGCAAAGGACACTGATCTCTGAGAGACCAAATGAATCTCAGAGAGAAAAGAAAAAGGAAAAAGCAAAAGAGCATTATTGAACTGTGCCAAATTTAAGTTAAACTGTAGGTCTCCAAAAGGAGAAGGAAAAGAATGCATAAAAAGATAATGGCTGAAAAATTTCCAAATTTGGTGAAAACAATAAGTTTAATAAAACCCAAGCATAAGAAACATGAAGAAAATTATAACAATAATCAAATTGTTTAAAAGCAGTGAGAAATATAAAACCATAAAAGCAGCTGGAGGAAAAAACTCCATTACAGAGGAACAAACACAAATTACAGCAGACTCCTCATCAGAAATAATGCAAGTCAAAACAAAATGAAGTAACATCTTTAACATATTAAAAAAAAAAAACTGTAAACCAAGGATGCTTTACCTACCATAAGTATCATTTAAAAATGAAGGAGAAGGGCCAGCCCGTGGCTCACCTGGGAGAGTGTGGTGCTGATAACACACCAAGGCCATGGGTTTGGATCCCTATATAGGGATGGCCGGTTAGCTCACTTGGGAGAGTGTGGTGCTAACAACACCAAGTCAAGGGTTAAGATCCCCTTACCGGTCATCTTTAAAAAAAAAAAAAAGGAGAAATAGATTTTTCAAACAGGCAAAAGTTAAAAAAAATTCATGATCAGCAGAACTGCATTAAACAAGTCAAGGGTTAAGATCCCCTTACCGGTCATCTTTAAAAAAAAAAAAAAGAAGGAGAAATAGATTTTTCAAACAGGCAAAAGTTAAAAAAAATTCATGATCAGCAGAACTGCATTACATAACATTAAGGAATGCTAAAGAACATCCTTCAGGCAGAAGGAAAATGATATCTGAGGGAAAATATTTTTCCTTAAATCTCTTTAAAAGATAACTGGGCCTGGTGAGTTAGCTCATTTGGTTAGAGCACAGTGCTATAACACCAAGGTCAAGGGTTCAGATCTCCATGCTAGCCAGCCACCAGGAAAAAAAAAAAAAAAAAACCTAAAAGATAATTGACTGCTTAAAACAAAACTAATAACAAAATATTGTGGAGTTTCTATGAAAAAGTAAAATGTAAAACAAAAATACCACAACATAGAAAGAAATGAAAGTATGCTTTTGTAAAGTTCTTAAATCTTACTTAAAGTAGGACACTATTACTTGAAGACAGACTGGTAAATCAGCATAGAACAACCAATAGAATAACACAACAAAGAGTTATATATACTAATCAAACAGAAGAAATAAGTGGAATCATAAAAAATAATCAGTTAATCCAAAAGTAAAATGGAACAAAGAACAGATGGATCAAACAAAAAACAAATAGCAAGATGACAGATTTAAATCCAACCATATCAATTATCACATTAAATGTAAATGATCTAATAAACACCCCTATAAATAAAAGACTGTCAGAATAGGTAAACAAGCAAGACCCTAACTATATGCTGTCTCTAAGAAACCCACATCAAATAAAAGGAAACAAATAGCTTAAAAATAAAATGATGGAAAAAGATGTAACTCAAGCAATACTCCAAAGAAAAGTTGGAGTGGCTATATTAACATCAAAACAGACTTTAGAACACAAAACAATATCAGAAATAAAGAGGGTCATTTTATAATCATAAACAAGTCGATTAATTGAGAAAATAATAATCATAAATCTTTATGCACCTAGCAACAGAGCTTCAAAATACATAAAGCACAAGTTTATTAAACTGCAAGGATAAGGACCAGCCCATGGCTCACTTGGGAGAGTGTGGTGCTGATAACACCAAGGCCACAGGTTCAGATCCCTATATAGGGATGGCTTATAAACAGACAAGTCCACAATTATAGTCAGAGATTTCAAAATGCCACTCTAAATAAAACTAAAAGGATAAATAAGACATGAACAATACTATCAACCAATCTGATGTAATTCATATTACAGAACACTCCACCCAACAGAAACAGAATACACATTCTTTTCAAGTGAACATGAAAATTTTCCAAGATTAAATTTCAAAGGATTCAAGTCACACTATGTTCTCTGACCATAGTGAAGTTAAATTAGAAATCAACAACAGAAAAATATCTGTTGTCAACAACAGAAAAAACATTCAGTATATGGAAAATAAATAATACATTTCAGAATAGTCCACAGGTCAAAGATGAAATCAAAAGGGAAATTCAAAAGTATTTTCAGTTGAATGAAAAGAAACACAATATATCTAAATTTTTGGAATGCTTCAGAAATATTTAGAGGGAAATTTATAGCCTAAACACTGATATTAAGAAGAAAGATCTGAAATCATTAACCTCAGCTTTAATCTTACTTATAAATTAGAAATAAAAGAGGAAATGCAATTTAAGTAGCTAGAAGGAAGGAAACAGAAACAGAGCAAAAATAAATAAAACAGAAACAAGAAAAACAACAGAGGATATTCAATAAAACCAAAAGCTGGTTCTTTAAGAATATCAATAAAATCATCAATTTACTATTCAGTTTTTAGAATGTTCCCTCCACCAAAAAAAGGGGGGGGGAGGGGGAAGTAGGAGACACAAATTGCCTATAGCAAGAATAAAAAAGGTGACATCAATCTACAGATATTAAAAGAATCATAAGGAATATTATGAATAACTTTGTGCCAGTAAATTTGACAACTCAAAGGGACAAATTCCCTGAAAGACATAAATTACCAAAGTGAAGTCAAGAAAAACTAGATAACCTAAATAGTCTTATTTATATCTATTAAAGAAATTACATATATAGACAGCCCTCTGTATCTGTGGATTCAACCAAACACAGATCAAAAATATTCAGGAAAAAAAGTGTCTGAACATGTACAGACTTCTTTGTTGTCATCATGCCCTAAATAATATAGTATAACAACTATTTATATAGCATTTACATTGTATTAGGGATTATAAGTAATTTAGAGATGATTTAAAGTATATGGGAAGAGGTACACAGGTCATATGCACATACTATGCAGTCTTATGTCAGGGACTTGAGAATCCACAAGTTTTGGTATCTGCTGGAAGTCCTGGAACCAATTCCTCACAGATAACGAGACAACTGTACAGAAAGTGCTCAACTTACGATGGCTTGACGTCATTTTTTAGACTTCACAACAGTGTGAAAACGATACACCTTCAATAGAAACTGTACTTTCGAATTCAGAATTTTGATCTTTTCCCAGACTAGCGATACTCTTCCCAGGCTGTACTATCTCTTGTGATGCTAGGCAGTGGCAGCGAGCTGCAGCTCCCAGTCAGCCATGCAATCATGAGGGTAAACAACTGATACTGTACTCCACAGTTCACTGTCTTCAATAAATTACCTGAGATATTCAACACTTTATTATAAAATAGGCTTTCTGTTATGTGATTTTACCCAACTACAGACAAATGTAAGTTTTCTATGCAAGTTTAAGGTAGGCTAGACTAAGCTATGATACTCAGTAGACTGGGTGTATTAAATGCATTTCCACTTAAAATATTTACAACTTATGATGGTTTTATCAGGACATAACCCCATTGTAAGTGGAGTAACATCTGTGGTTAAAAACCTTCCCACAATGAAAACTCCAGAATCAGTTGGCTTATTTGGAATTCTACCAAAAATTTTAAAAAGAAATAGTTTTTTTTTTTTCCTTTTTATCTTTTTTACTGACCGGTAACGGGATCGCAACCCTCGGTGTCGCGCCCACACTGCGCTCAGCCAGTGAGCGGGAACCGGTCTCCACATGGGATCCGAACCCTCGGCGGGAGCGCCACCGCACTCCCAAGCAGCACACTCTCCAGTGTGCCACCGGGCCGGCCCAAAAAAGAAATATTGTTAATTCTACAAAAACTATTCCAGTAAACTGCAGAGGAGGAGATACTTCTGTAGTGGATTGAATGTCCCCCAAAACTCACTGAAGCTTGAATTGAATCATAACCCCCAAGTTTTATGTATTAGAAACTTGGTCCCCACTGTGACTGTTAAGAGGGTGGGAAATACTATTACAGTAATTGAAAGGTATAGCCTTGAAGATGTGATTAGATTGTAGGACCTTGCCACAGTAAGCAGATTAAAAATGGTGTGGTTCTGAGGGCTTTAAAAGAAGAGGATAAGAATTACATTAAGTGGAACAAGTCAGGCAAGTCAGGCACAGAAAGAGAAATATCACATGTTCTCACTTATTTGTGGGAGCTAAAAATAAATAAATAAATTCACACACACACACACACACACACACACACACACACACACACACAACCAGGGGGGAGAAGAAGACATAACAATTACAATTCCTTGATTTGACATGACAAGCATACAGAAAGGACATTGTTGAGTGGGAGGGGGGAGAGGGAGGAGGGAGGGAGGTTTCGGTAATGGGCCACAATAATCAACCACATTGTATATCGACAAAAAAAAAAAAAAAAAACACAATAAAAAAAAAGAAGAGGATAGTCTGTCTTTCTCTCTCTCTGCTTCCATTATCTTGCAATGGGAGACCCCTGGGTCACTGTCACCACCATCAGATGGCTTCCCAGCTTCAGACACTGTAAGCAATAAATTTTGTTTTCCTTATATATCACCCAGTTTCAAGTATTTTGTTATAAGCAACACAAACAGACGAATACAACCTCTATGAGGATAGTATTACTGACACCAAAACCAGATAAAACCATTATGAGGGGAAAAAACTACAGAGCAATATTCCTCACAAACTATATGTAAAAGTTCTTAAAATTTTAGCAAATTGTTTGGTTCCAGGAATGTAAAGTTGTTTTATGTGAAAACTCAATGTAATACAATATATTAATAAACAAAAAAGGAGGTAGACCAAAAAAAAAAGGTTTGACAAAAATCTAACATCCATTCCTGATAAAAAAAGACTTTCAGAAAACTAGGAACTGCAGGGAACTTCTGTAAGCAGATAATGAAGAGCTACAGAAAAGCTATAGCAACATCATTCTTAATGGACAGACTGAGTGTTTTGTTCCTGATATGAGGACCAAGGTGAAGATTTATGCTGTCACCACTTCTATTCAACATTAAGACACCAAGGGGCTGGGTGATTAGCTCAGTTGGTTAGAGCAGCACAGTGTTATAACACCAATGTCAACGGTTTGGATCCCCTTACTGGGCAGTTGCCAAAAAAAGCTCAAAAAACAAAAAAAATTAAGATACCCATATGGGAAAAGAAGAAATAAAACTTTCCTTATTCAGAGGCAACACAAGCACCTATGCAGAAAATCCTATGATATCTACAATAAAGCTACTGGAACTCATAAATGAGTTCAGCAAAATTTCAGGATACAAGACAATATACAAAAAGCACCCCTGTATTTCCATACATAGGCTATGAATAGTCATATAAAAATAAATGAAATAAGAATAAATCTGACAAAATATGTACAAGGCTTCACACTGAAAATTACAAAATATTCCTAATAATGATAAGATGTTAAGACTGGGAAAAACTGGGTGAGGAGTACATGGGTATTCTAGATACTAATTTCTAATTTTTCTTTACATCTAAAATTATTCCAGAATAAAAGTTTTTTTTTTTAAACAGATTATTCCTGAGCAGAATTAAAGACCTACATAAATGAAAAGCATACTGCATTCACATGTTAAAATACTCAATATTGTTAAAATTTTCCCCAAAGAGATTTATAAATTTGATGCAATCCCCATCAAAATTCCTGCAGGTATTTTCTGTAGAAAGTCAAGCTGATTCTAAAATGCAAAGTAAAGGACCTAGAATAGCCAAAAAGAAGTTGAAAAGTAAAAAAAAAAGCTGGAAGACAATTACTTCCTAATTTCAATGTCTTATCATAAACTATAGTTACTAAGAGAGCATGGTATTGGTATTGCTTTGCCTCCCACGGATTTGTTATTCCTTTTCCCCTGGGTGATGGAGCGGCCAAAGATTATTAAAAGCCCATCTCTTCCGAGCAGTGAGAAGCCCCTCAAGGGGTTAATCTCCCAGAACCCTCAAAAGACAGGCATTCCTTCCATTTTGGAAATTAACCATGAATTGGGGTTTTCTTCCCACATTTATTCTCCAGACCAGGAAGTTACAGGAAGAGTTACATCAGTGGGGTTTTTGCTATGTGTAGTTTAACAAGTTTAACAATAGAAGCTGGTAACATTCAATGAGACAAGCAAGGTGACATTCCATAATGCGATTTGCAAGACGTTAAGTCGATCCACCAACAAAAGCTTGATTTTAGCAAACATTCTCTTCTTACAGCAATTTCCCAGTATCTTTACATATCAATCAGTAACCTGTCTATCTTTGAGCCAGCAACCTTGCTGTGTTACAATTCTTTATCTTACAACAGAGACTACAGCCTGGGGAAAATTTCCTGTCTTTTACAAAGTTAACATTTTGAACTGCAAGGCTTTGGAAAACCAGGCCTTGTGATATATATTTGCTTTATGTATACTCCACATATTGGCATCATGCCAAAAAAGATCAATGGAACAGAACAGAGCCTAGAAATAGACCCATACATATATGGACAGCTGACTTTTGACAAAGGTGCAAAGGAACACTCTCTTCAACAAATGGTGCTTCAACAACTGGACTTCCACATGAGAGAATCAACTTTAATCTATATTCCACGCTAAATACAAGAATTAATTTTAAAATGTATCTATAGGTCTAAATGTAAAACTGTAAAACTCCTAGAACAAACATAGCAGAAAACCTTTGTGACTTTGAGTTAGGCAAAGATTTCTTAGATACAACACAAAAGACACAACCCAATACCAAAGAAATTGATAAACTGAACTTCACCAAAACATAAAACTCCTGCTCTTTGAAAGACACTGTTAAGAGAATGAAATGAAAAGCCACTGGGAAAAATTATCTACATAGCACATATCTGATAAAGTTGTATCCACAGTATATAAAGAACTTTTCAAAACTCAGTAATCAGAAAACAATCCAATAAAGGAATGGGCAAAACTTTTGAATAGATAAATTTCACCAAAGATATATGGATGGAAAATTAGTATACAAAAAGATGCTCAACATCAGCAGTGACTAGAGAAATGCAAATTATAGCCACAAAGTGCTATTACACACCTACTAGAACGGTTAAAGTTAAAAAGACTGACCATACCAAGTACTAATGAAAGTATAAGGCAACTGGATATCTAATACACTGCTGGTAGGGTTGTAAAATGTATAACTACTTTGGAAAATAGTTTGGCAGTGTCTTAAAATTTAAATATGTATCTACCATTTCATCCAGCAATTTCACTCATAGGTATATACTCAAGACAAATGAAAGCCTTTATTCATGCAAAGATTACATATAAATGTTCATAACTGCTTTATTGGTAAAAGCCAAATATTGGAAAACAATCCAAATGTCCATTAATAAGTGAATGGATCAACAATTTATGGTACATTTGTACAAGGGAAAACTACTCAGCAATAAGAAGGAATGAACTATCAATACATGCAATAACATGGATGAAGCTCAAATACTCAATTATTTTTTAATTTTTATTTATTTTATTTTTTAAAAGATGACCGGTAAGGGGATCTTAACCCTTGGCTTGGTGTTGTCAGCACCACCCTCACCCAGTGAGCTAACCGGCCATCCCTATATGGGATCCAAACCCGCGGCCTTGGTGTTATCAGCACCACACTCTCCCGAGTGAGCCACGGGCCGGCCCTCAAATACTCAATTATGATGAATAAAAGAAGTCAGACCAAAAGTAGAGTGCATACTATATTATTCCATTTATATAAAATTATAGAAAAAAAAAGCACCTATAGTGGTTTCCAAAAAATGGAGGCAGGAGGGGGTAGGGAGGGGGCAGGAAAGAGGAGCTACCAAGGGGCAAAGGAAATTTTGGAGTTGATGGATATGTTCATTATCCTGATTGTAGTGATGATTTTACACAGGTATAAACATGTTAAAAATTACCCAATTGTTCACATTAAACATGCAATTTATTGTATGCTAATGACACCTAAATAAAGCTGTTAAGGGGCCAGCCAGTGGCTCACTTGGGAAAGTGTGGTGCTGACAACACCAAGTCAAGGGTTAAGATCCCCTTACTGGTCATCTTTAAAAAAAAAAAAGAAAAGCTGTTAAAAAAAATGTTAGTTTAAAAGAAAGATGCACATACTTGCTACAAGTGAGCCAACTTGAAAAGTGAAAAATAATCAAATAAACGACTGACACTGCCCTAAGCTAAAAACAAATTAGCATGTTAGTAGAAGCACAGCCACAAGAGGACTAAGCCCCATTCTTCTCAAAGGACCCTATATAGAAAGAAGTACTCTCAGTATCATCCTCACAGAATGGACAAGTGGGGGCTAGGGGAATGTAGTACGGGGAACACAGCTATATTTCTTATGTCTCTAAATGTAGATCAGTGGCAAGAATCCACAGCAAAAGCAGGGACACAGGAGCCCATCCAAGCGGGAAGCTCTCCTTACCATATTTAAAACAAGTAAATAAATTTTAGAAAATGTGGAGGAATGTGTAGTTTCCAGAGCCTTCAGACAATCCTCCCTAAATATGGATAAATACTGAATCATGAGTTCCAGATCATCCTCCTCAGCAACTGCAGAAGTCCACTATTCTGCGGTACCATGTGCTGTGGTGGCTAACTTAATCTGCCATCACCCTGCTTCACCTTGTCATGGGCTAAGGGACTCCATTCACTTAGGACACTGCCAAGAGTGACCTCAAAAAAAAAGTCTGATGGAATTCACTCCAGGCTTCACCTTCTCATTCCTGTTTCCAGCACTCTAGTTACTTAAAATTACCACATTTTTAGGTATTGTTTTAAGATACCTGATTAAATCATTCTGCGCAGGGGGTATAAATCAGCTCAAACCAAGTATTTAAGAACAAAAATGTGCAGCTGAAATAGATTTAAAATGCAACTGCAAGCTTTTGAAGGGACAAAAGGAAAAGAGAAATTGAGAAAGTAAGATTCAGAAAAAGCAGGCACCAGCAGCCTTTCATGTAGAGTTCTGCCTAAATCACTACCAAACTTGCAGGAGCCTGATGACCCAAATAACCTGTGACTGAGGAGAATCAAAAGTAAATTTCCCTACCTTACATGCTGAGGCAAGCAGAGTCTTTGAATTGTTACAAGCAACACAAAATATTTCATAACCATGTCCATATCTAAAATTTAAAAAGAGAAAATGTACAACCTCTATATTAGTAAATGCACCTATTCTCATGCTGCAAATTTTAAAAAGCGAAAAGAATAACATCAATCTCTCCAGCTAACATACTACTCTTTTAAGGAACATTACATTTTTGTCTAGGCAAATATCTGGGGAAAAAACAGGGAGACTGGAGAAAAATGTCAGCTTACTAGAAGTGATGTAATTCATTCAAACAATAAGATTATCATACAAATCTTCACCTCCTACCCCATCCAGTCAGTACAACAAACAATAAACCATGGAAAGGTTCTGATAGGCAACCATCAAAGACAAAATGACCAGTTAGAATAACTAAACTTAAAAGTCTTCTTAAAAAAGGAAAATTTTATATTGTTATGCCCCTCTAACTTCAAAAATTAAGATCAATAAACAAACTTAATAAATATAATAAACAGTAATATAAAAGTCAAAATGATGCTTGATTCTCACCCCTTGTGGAAAGCCACTAAAAGATTTATAGAGCAGGAAGAAAAATGTACGTAGCAGGGAGGCAAAGGAGAAACTCAAGTTTTTTTTTGCGGGGGGGGAGTTCAAGTTATGACAAAATCAGACCAAAGAGCTAAGTACAGTTTAACTTACAGTTTTTGAACTTCAGGCCACAAAGTATTCTGCAGAAGATGATCCTCAGTGGGAGGTTCTACAACAAATTTATAGTATTATAATTATTTTTGCTATTTTCATCCAAATAAAAGAGTGAATTCTATAGCACTTATTTTGGTCAGCAGCCAGATAGCACACTGTGTATTAGCAGTTTTAGTAAATCATATATCTGCCATTTCTTACCAGTAAGTATGGAAGGTTGAAAGGCCACCTGGTGATACTCAAAACCAGTACTAATTAACAGCTCCTCTTCATCAGAAGGCTGAGAAGCTATATCTCCTAGTTTAAAGAAACACATTAACATCATGAATATTGTCACTATCTTTATATCTCCTATACTTGACTTAATATTAAGGCCACCAGTTAAAAAACAGTGGCAGTCCAAAGTGGTATAATTCGGGCCGGCCCGTGGCTCACTCGGTAGAGTGTGGTGCTAATAACACCAAGGCCCCGGGTTCGGATCCCACATAGGGATGGCCGGTTCGCTCACTGGCTGAGCGTGTTGCTGACAACACCAAGTCAAGGGTTAAGATCCCCTTACCGGTCATCTTTAAAAAAAAAAAAAGACAAAGTGGTATAATTCAAAGCTGTCTCCACGTGATTCCAAAGCCAAGGATATTTCCACTACTCCAGTATTTTCCAAATGTGTTCCTTGGAGCACTGATTAATTACATAAAGATTTCACTTTCTTTGACTTAACACTTCCCAAACCGTTTAAACTATGCAACAGATTCCTTAGGTTACCCACCTAAGTTAACATCTGTCGTCAATGAAATATACTGTGAAAGTGTGTACACGGAGTACTTCTCACATGAAATATTTGATGGACTAGACACATGTATTGTGACTTAAAAAAAAAATCAGCTGTAACATTAGGTATACATTATACAAATGTGTAACTAGGTTTTTTTTTTTTTCCCCTTTTTGTCTTTTTTCGTGACCGGCAACGGATCGCAACCCTCAGTGTCGCGCCCGGACCGGACCGGGACGGGCAACGGGATCCAACCCTCGGTGTTGCTCCCGCACCTCGCTCAGCCAGTGAGCGGCCGGTCTGTATGTGGGATCCGAACCCTCGGCGGGAGTGCCGCCACGCTTCCCAAGCGGCGCACTGTAGCAGTGCGCCACCGGGCCGGCCCCGTAACTAGGTTTTAAGAATGACTATGGATTTGATAATTTTAGACACTAAATCCTTACCTTGAAATACAGCTTTATTTGATAATCCCAGTGCAGGGACAGTAGCTCCTTCTGGAAGATCACTGTCTTGCTGGAATAAAAAATATGATGTATAAGTTCTAAACACTAAAGGTTACTGTTACCTCAAGCACTACCAAAAGTTGTGCTCACAAATGCTGAGAAACAGTTTACAGACTATCTTGTGTGGATGTCTGCCCACACCTCTACTTCTTGAACCAACAGATGCAATGTTAAGCCCTACCTAGCCCACATCCGCACCCAAACCATAAAGTCAGGCATCCTGTCATCCATTAGAGCTCATCCAACCCTAACATCTCAGTGGGTTTCAGGTTATGACAAGGAATGCAATGGGCTAAAAATGGAAAGCCCAGAGCTCTATTTCCAAGACAGTCTCACAAGCACATCCCTGATGCTCATGTAAACACATATGTCTCCCATAAAGGCACAATCATAGTATTTCTATTAAACATATTTAAATAACTAAATATTTTAAAACTTTGTAAGAGTGCCATTTGAAGAGGCAATAATCTGCTTAGACTCTGCCATTTATATCAATCAAATTATTACACATGAATCTACAGGCTATCCATCAAAACTGGCACATGCCCGTATGCTAAGAGTGATTCTCACAATTTAGACTTCAATACAGGGGCTGGAACTAGACACAAAAATGAGCGACAAGAATGTTAACCACCATGAAGAATGGCTACCCAGGACATAAGAAACTGCATTCCTTATCTCAGAAACCAATAAAGATAAAATGCATGGAAAAGAGCAGTAAGAAGCATTCCTACCTACCTATTCCAACATTTAATATGGGAGGAAAATCCAAAAGAGGGCAATAAGCTTTCTAGTCTACAGGATGCCTGTATCTTAGGACACGGAGCTGAGTATACCTGAGAACAAGTTTCTCATGGAATCCTAAAACCCCATTTCAATCCCTAGAACTCAAGAGATCCTAACACTAACTGCTCTCCCACCTCCATATGTTTAGCTCTATATGAGGGTACTTCAAAAGTTTGTGGAAAAATAGAATTGAAAGATAACATTAATCTTTCCGTGAATTTTTTGAAGTACCCTCACATAATAGTCACAATTGAGACCTCCTTTTGATCTCATTCCCATTGTCGAATATTATTAGAAACAGCAGAACAGAATCTTAAATCCTCTTCACATCATCAAGAAACCCTGTGGCATGGAGTGCTGAGTATACACTCCAGGAAATTTAGTTGGGCACTCAGTTCAAGTGACTGTCACTTTCTTCTCCAGTCTTACCCAGACTGGTGCTGGTTTCTCTCTACCGTCACAGTCTCTGAGCTCCCAGATAACTTTGTGTTCCAAAATGCTTTTAATCACTTCCTTTATGTAGGGGCCTCCAATAGTACTCCACAGTCTGAATTGTGCCTGCCTCTCAAGAGACTCCACCACTTGACTTTCCCCCACCCTCTCCATTTCCCTCTATACTGTTTTCATTCCAACAGTACCCCAGCAGCTCTGGCCATCCTTCTTCTCTCTCCCTCCTTCTGCCTATCAAAGTGCATGGATCCTTGTCAAGCTCAGAACCGAATTTGTCACCCAACTCAAGTAGAGGACTGAATGATATGCCCTTCTGTGTAACATAACTATCTTCCTACTGAATTTCCCCTTCTTCAAAATTAGTTATTTTTATAATCCATGTATTTTTATAAGTAGCTCAAATCTTTTGAAGGATAGTATAAACATAAAAATTTCCTCTTCCAAAACCTAAGTGAAGTTCCATTAAACCTGTTCTCATGACTCTAATAGAGACCACCTTCTATAAAACTTACTTTAGTACCAAAAAATTTAGCAATTAACTAGAATCATCTAATAATTGCAAATACATTAGTTTCACTGTCCCCTGCCCCTACACTATAGCTACATAGTAATATCCTTGAAAATGGGACCTAACTTTTATATTTTGTTTTATTCTTGGTACCTAACAGTTATAATACTTAAAATACTACAATGCTACTTTCAGTGTTTTCAGCTCATTTCTTACACAAAATTTCTGGTTTTAATATTTAAATCACTACACGCCAGAGTGCGCACAAAAGTTTGTCAAACCAATAAAAACAACTGACTTCCTTTCTACCCATGATACTCCATTTATAGCCTAAAGCAAAATTTTTTTAATTGAAAATGAAGTGACTAGATTAAAGTAAAACATTTAGAGGAATACTCAACATTACAAAGCACATGATTCAGTGATTGTCCTGTAATGGCACAAAAATTTTCCACAAAATTCCGAGGTGCAGAAAAAACACGAAGAACTTTTTCATCTGCTCCAGATACAAACTGAAACCGATTAATCATTGCCAAACATTTCAGGTCATATCCATGTATCTGAGGCCTTGCAATTTCGTGCCAAGTCACCTGGTATTAAAATAGGATAAACAAAAATGACCATACATTTCAAAAACCAGATTGTTTTTCAACAAGAAAAATATTAGATGCAAAATTAGTACTATGCCATGGGGCAGATTCAGTCATGAAAAAACAACTGAGCAGTACTATTAACAAATCACTAAGAGCCACAGAAAACCGCTCCAAATCATTTGACTAATTTTTTTAATTGACTATAACTGTTGCTCCCAAAGTTCTCAACTCCATTCATTTGAATCTATCATGTATTTCTGAAGCAGTAGTATCAGTGGTAAACTTAATTAGCCCTCATGAACTGACCCATAGTCACTTCAATGGCTTACAGTGGTAAAGTTTTATTGCAATTATTTGAGCTCAGGGCCAAGACTGAAAATTTTCTTGAATAAGAACTGCCCTCAACCACTATTATCTAACACTATATAATTAGAAATTAGTTTTTACTGTAGACTTGATAATGCTTCCTAATGAAAAACTTAAATTACAACACAAAACAGAACTTCTACGAGAAATTAATGTAAATGTGTTGACAACAATGGAATTGTTTTGACAGTGGCTATATATACCATTTTGCATTCCCACCAGCAATGTGTGAAAGTTCCAGTCACTCTCAACCTTACCAGGACTTGCTATTGTCAGTATTTTTACATTAGCCATTCTAGGGGGTGTGTAGTGGCATCTCATCAAGGTTTTATTTTGCATTTTCCTAATGGCTAACAATGTTGCCCCACTTCTCATGTGCTCATGGCTGTTTTTAAACTGGATCAGCCAATTAGTAAGACACTGTACCTGTGAATGGTCTTTTCTCTTCCATGGAGCAAAAAGTCGAGTTGTCTGATCAGTACCAACAGTGATGATAAATTCTCCTTCTGGATCCCACATTAGGTCTTGGACACCATCAAAGTGTCCTGAAACGACAATCTCCGGAGTCCACTCTCTCTGCAATAAAAGTGCTCATGACACATTTCAAAATAATCAAAGACCACCACCAATCAAAGTAAAGCACTCATGTCTGTTAATGGAAAAGATTGAAGCCCCCTAGCAAGGTGAAAGGCTATGTATACAAGATGGAATCATAAAATCTGAGTATCTGCTTTTCCAATCAAACATATTCGAACTTAGTCATTCAAATGTAATGTTGTAACCTTCAAGCAGTAACCTCGGGAAATTTCATTCCATTCGTCATTTACTGGATGCCTCCTAGAAGCCAGACACTACTTAACCTTCCTGTGCGTCAATTAACTCTTCTACAAAATAAGTATTATAATAATAGCACCTAACACATAGGGTCATACAGGGAATTAAATGAGTTTATCTCTGTAAGGTACGAAGAACAATGCTGGCACATACTACATACTATGTGAATATTTGTTAAAGGAAGAGTATTGGGTAAAATTAGTGAGGAGAGTCTGAGTGTGTATCTGATGACTTTCTTTAGTAAGTAAAAGGAATTGCAGGTGTAGAGGACAGAAAGATTCATCAAACCTAGTTGGTCCATCTACTGAGGAGCCTGTAGCAGCAACCATGTAAACAAATAATGACAACAAAATAAAGAAAATGTCAATGCCTGGTCCGCAGAGCATCTTTCTGAACAGATCACGTGGTGAAGGCTACAACAAAGAAATGATATTAATTTCTTCTGTGACACAAAACTGATTCTGAAGTTAGCACTCATGGTAGTTTCCAAAAAGTTTTGAGCAAGAGACAGCACTTCTGGATGAACAGTACAGTTTTCCGCACTAACAGTCATAAAAGGCAAACTTGTTTTTCTTTTTAAAGCATCACCCTTGATTGTAACAAATGTACCACTCTGGTGTGGGATGTTGACACTGGAGGAGACAGTGTTTTTGTGGGGGCAGGGATATGTGGGAATGTGTTGAACTTTCTGTTCAATTTTGCTGTTAACCTAAAATTGCTCTTTAAGCATCACCCTTGATTGTAACAAATGTACCACTCTGGTGTGGGATGTTGACACTGGAGGAGGCAGTGTTTTTGTGGGGGCAGGGATATGTGGGAATGTGTTGAACTTTCTGTTCAATTTTGCTGTTAACCTAAAATTGCTCTTTAAAAAAGTCTATTTAAAAAACAAATCATCCTCAATGCTTGGTAAAGTAGCTATTATAAATCTAAAGTCAAATGATAAGCACAAGTAGAGTGAAATTTTGGCTTCTAATTTGGGTTCATTATTCATCTGATGCTTTTTTCTATAAAGGTTCTCAGAGACCAGCTAAGAATCAAACTAAATTTATCCTAAAAGATACTTTTTATTTTAAAAGGGTCATAGCTGATGATTCACTGGTTCATTTAATAATGGAAACAATCTTGAAGGTCAACTCCAAATGGAGGATACAAGAGAAAGAGTAAATCACTCAATGTATCGAAAAGTCAAAACCTCATAGGTGACAGAACTATTACAAAGCCCACAAACAAAAGGTTATGCAAAGCCATCAATTTTTACTTTATAAAGGGAATTGTCAAAAGCACATTCAGAATCTGCTAAACTCACATTTCACTAATGTTATTTCTTTCAATTATTTACTTAACTTAAAATACACTCTAAAATATCCAGTATGTAATAGGCGCTGTTTCTTATACTCTACAAATATTAACTCCATTTAAACACCATAAAAACCCTATAAATAGGTGCTATCTCTATCCACATTTTACAGATGAGGAACCTGAGACAGAGATTAAATAATGTGCTCAAGGACACAGCTGGTAATTGGTAGGCATCAAGATCTGAATCCAGGCCATCAAGCTCCAGGACCTATGCTCTTAGCCACTACGTTCCTGCTATCTAATTTCCCCAAACCCAAAGCAACAGATCAGAAGCAAATTATAAAGTATGAGAAGGAATGCTGCAGAGAGACAGCTACATGTCAGAAACCAAAAATTATAATATCTAAAAGACCAATATTTGGAGGGCCATTTACAATTACACATATCAACACCCCTGACAGCATCAATATATTCCATCACAAAATAACATGTGCTCCTAATACTTATTGATTGAATGTCCATTCACTCATTCATTATTTATGGAGTACCTGGCGGTCCAACAATAAAACATCCAATTATATCATCCTTTACAAGAAGACAGGAAAGTTAAACATTTTAGGAAAACTACCAATGAAAAAATTATATAGCTTAAGGGGATACAGTTCACTTATGTAAAAAATTTACCTATAGGCAATTTTCAACAATTCTCAACAATGCTGTACCAATAAGTACTTTTTTTACTAGAAAAGCACGAGTTTCTTACCTAGTATAACTACAGTATAATGTCTACAGAAAGAAATATCACTTGAACTTAAATACCTCTACTATGTTTCTGTACAGTGTTATAAGTAAAATAACACTATTTAGCTGGATTTCATTTACGATTCACTCCATTTGATCAGAAATACTTTATTTAACAGTGTTTTTCTTACTGGGTTAGCTGCATTCTGTTTCCAAAGGTGCAATGCTCCATGGAAAGCATGAGCGACGATCATGGAGCCATCTTCATTGAACTGGCAATCATAAAATCCCAGAGTATTCCCACCTACTTCACCTACTCGAACCTATGCAATAAGAGACAGAAAATAATTCTCAATGAGTAGTCTACATTTCTCACAATGGAAACCAATGTTTCCAAGGATTGTTAAATTCCCACTCATTTAACAAATACAAAGGGTGAATAACTGCAGCTCTAGGAATACAGACTCAAGATTGAAATAGACGATTTACAAAACCCAATTTCTTATTCCTTAAACATCCACATTTTTACCTGTTCTAGCCAAACTCCTGACTCTTCATCAGGAGCCCAGAGAATCATAGTTTTATCCATTGAGGCAGACAACAATCTCATTGGCTGCTGTAGAACACCATCTAAAGAATAAAAACTAATATCTTTAGGTCATCGACAAGCATCATATTTGTAGATTACCAGAAAAAAAAATCAACAGGGGTACTACAAGAACACTCACTGCAGCATTGTTTGTAATAGCAAAAACTGGCAAACACAAATGTCTACCATTAGAAGAACAGATAAGTTTTGGTATATTCAGACAATGGAATATTATAATGCAATAAAAGTAAGTAAACTACAGCCACACGAATCAACATGGGTACATCTCCAAAACACATTAAGCTAAAAAGGCAAGTTGTCAAAGGATAAATATATATTGACATCAAGCTTTAATAGGTTTCAAACAAAACTGTTTATAGCTATACAAATGTGTAATAAAAATATAAAAACATACATGGGAATGATATGCACTGAATTTAGTACTGTAGTTACTTCTAGGGAAGGATGGAAGGGAAAGGCTCAGGAAAGAATATGCAGGGGTCCTTAGTCTCTATAATGTCTCATTTACTTGTTTTTGTAATTGTAGCAAATATGGCATAAAGTAAGAGTAGAATAGTGGTTACCTGAGCATTAACGATTGCTATTCTTGTCTTAGGGAAGTGATTGGGGAAAGAATGTGAGGCTATCCCTTGCTCAGCTCTATACGCAAGCACCAGCTTCGGCATGCACAGAACTGTCACTTCATAAATGGAGGTTAAGAGCAAAGAAAGAAAGGGCAGGAGTCTTCTTTTTCATAAATAACATATCTCAGTATTACAACTATGTATACAACGGGTAAAGTTTCCAGTAAAGTTGGCTTGAAAGTCAATATTTCTTAAATCCCATAATGACCTGGTGGAAACTCTTCACAGAAAAAGCTAATGGGGGTGTGGTGGTTTCAGCAACATGGCAGGAATCATACATTTCCAACTTAAGAGTGCAATCTTCAACAGAATTTAGTGTCTAAGAGTCCGGGAATGTAGTACTACACTTTGCCTACTTGAAAATGCCTTGTATTTGAGAATTCTAATCAGACTCAAAAATATACACTTCAACTGGTCAGCTAAAACTCTGTGAGATTTAACTGAAATGAGAAATGTGTTTGTTTTTCTTTTTACCTTTGTAAAATGAAGGCTGCCAATGAACTGCATTTACCCAGTTTTCATGACCAGCTAGCACAGTTTCCAGAGTAACTGCAAATGTTATTTTGACATCTATAACAAAAGCAATAAAGGTATTCTGTCCTCAAAGCTCTTCTAAAAAGAACATTTTCATAAACAAGTCAGTTTGCAATTAAAAAAAAAAAAAAAAAAAAAAAAAGGAACAGAACATGACAGTTGAGATCCAACCAAAAAAACATGCATTCACAATTTAATTAACTTCACCCATTGCTCAAAATTACAAAAGAAAAAGTTCTCAAGATAATGTTTTCCATATTTTTCTCTATCTGGTCATAAATAAATATTAAGGAACATGTTCAAGTTTTTAAATTTTCTGGGACAGCTACTGTTATATTGCAATTAAAAAGCAAGAATAGACATACTAGCCTCCTTGCTGTACTCACTCATTATCAGAATATAACAGCTTAAAATACCTTTTAAGAAACCTTAAGATAAATGCAGAAATAAAGAAAAATATATCAGTACTTTGACCATTCAAATAAAATAAAAATATCACAAAAAATTATTCATATTTGGCTATAGCTACTGATAATATGCTGGCTATAGTATTTCTTGATTCTCTCCATAAAACTATGTTACCAAAATCTCAACTCTAATGGGCTTTATAACTAACAGTAATAACGAAAAATAGTATACCTGGGTAAACAGTGCTCACTGAGGACTAACTTTATAATTTACATACATCTCCAAAAATACCTTATTCAAATACAACTTTCCAAGAGGATCTACCATGCAGGGATACTGTCCTAATGCCAGACAATAAGGAAATTAAAATTACTACTAAAATGTAAGGATTTAGCTTGTCTCTTATGAAAATTCTCCAATGAAAGTATGGATAATTCACATTATTCCTTTAGGTCTTCCTATGTTAAAAGCTGCCGGCCGACCCCGTGGCGCACTAGGGAGAGTGTGGTGCTGGAAGCGCAGCGACGCTCCCGCCGCGGGTTCGGATTCTATATAGTGATGGCCAGTTGCGATCCCCTTACCGGTCACGAAAAAGACAAAAAAAAAAAAGCTGCAAAATTTAGTAACAATTTATTGAAAACATTATTTTCAGCAATTTTTTTTTTTTTTTTGTCTTTTTCCGTGTCTGGCAACGGATCGCAACCCTCAGTGTCGCCCCCGTACCGGACCGGGACCAGCAACGGGATCACAACCCTCGGTGTTGCCCCCGCGCCTCGCTCAGCTAGTGAGCG
>NW_007727849.1:209760-216646 GCF_000696425.1 Galeopterus variegatus | reverse complement strand
TATACCTGAATTTAAGAATGTAATATTTTAAAAATAATACAATTTATTTTTTAATTAGGTAGAGATCTTTTCCTAGCAAGCTGTTCACAAGATTGCCTGATAAGAATATGGAAGCTGTATGTAAAATCGACATCTTTAGAAACTCAGGATGATGATAGTGTAAGACTGAAGGAAAATACTTTTACTATAGGAAATGAAAGTGAGTAATAATGAAAATACTTGGTATAACAATACTTAGGTTTCCCCGCTGGTTCACTTATTTCACCACATACTTATATGAAGATTAGTTTTTCAGAAGTGTTGGTTCCCTACCTGAAACTGATACTGTGCATTTTTCTTTTTTCTTTTTATGAGTGGATGAGTCATTTTTCATATGATAAACTTACTTTTCTTCTAAACTATATTAGTAAGGTTTTAAAAGATGACTGGTAAGGGGATCTTAACCCTTGACTTGGTGTTGTCAGCACCACACTCAGCCAGTGAGCGAACCGGCCATCCCTATATGGGATCCGAACCCGGGGCCTTGGTGTTATCAGCACCACACTCTCCCGAGTGAGCCACAGGCCGGCCCTTCAGCAATTTTTTAAAACCTTACTAATATAGTTTAGAAGAAAAGTAAGTTTATCATATGAAAAATGACTCATCCACTCATAAAAAGAAAAAAGAAAAATGCACAGTATCAGTTTCAGGTAGGGAACCAACACTTCTGAAAAACTAATCTTCATATAAGTATGTGGTGAAATAAGTGAACCAGCGGGGAAACCTAAGTATTGTTATACCAAGTATTTTCATTATTACTCACTTTCATTTCCTATAGTAAAAGTATTTTCCTTCAGTCTTACACTATCATCATCCTGAGTTTCTAAAGATGTCGATTTTACATACAGCTTCCATATTCTTATCAGGCAATCTTGTGAACAGCTTGCTAGGAAAAGATCTCTACCTAATTAAAAAATAAATTGTATTATTTTTAAAATATTACATTCTTAAATTCAGGTATAAGACTTTCTCCTTTACAGTATGTATATTTCCAGAATTCCCCCCCAAATCAGACTCTGTTTCTTTACCCTTCATTCATTTGACCTGTATATATTCATTTTAATAACATTGAAAAATATACATACAATGCTAATAAATGTTTATAAGATATGATACTCAACACAGTCTACTAAGTTCTACAAAGAACTTCTCAAGGATGTCTGCATGTGGACAAGTCAGCTAGTGTCATCCAACTTGTTTCATCCTCTACCACTCAATTCACAGTTAATGGAAGGGATAAGTATCCTCTTTTTTAAATGGGACAATAAAAAAAGTAACATACAAAGAAAACTTAAGGCTGCTTTCTTGGAAAGGTTACACATACTTGTCCTTAACACATGTGCTTTAGCAAAATTTCATACTGACCAAAGGCTGCCCATTCCACGCCTCTTATCCAGTCCTCATGTCCACAGAGTAAAAGCACTTTCTGAAACTAGTAAGATAACAAAAATCATTGGGCTTGATGTAAGAATTTAACTTCCATGTATATCAGGGACTTCATTTGGTCTCAGCCAGACCTACTACACTGCTCTTTTACTGGGAATAATATCTGTTTAGACATAGGATAAAACACTCATTTGGGAACTCAACATGTAATATCATGTGTAATATCTAAATCATCTCATGGGGCAACCTGGAGGAGACAGGCAATATAGTATCTGTAGATCTCAAATACTTTACAAGTTTACAAGGTAAAATGACATATGTATATATAATATCAAAAGAAAGCTGAAAAGTTGGAATTCACAACCATTTTAAACTTTCTTATAGAATGCAAAAAAACAAGTATCCTCATTATTAAATAAATGGGCCTAGAGTTAACAAACCCCCTTTCTGGAACTTCTGTCCTCTAGTTTAACCACTCAAAGTATAGGTAAAACTAAGAAGGACAAACACACTTCCAGGAGGTGCTTCACGTATGTCATATCTCATTTAATTTTTTTAAGGAAAATACCACTACCATCACATCTTCCTTCTCTCCTTCCCCCACTAATGACCCGTTTCCCCCTAACAACTCTGGGGCTGGTGGCCAAGGCAGCAATTAGTTGGCATTCAAACATAGTGGAAAACCATCCAACAGAGGACTGTGAAGAAAGATTCTTCTACTGGATTATTTTGGTTTAGATTACAACATCCCTAAAATTCTATAATCTGGAAATAGTCTGTATGAAAACATGTAATTAAGAAAAACATAATTCTAGTCTCTTAATAAACATCATTAGTTACCTGATCATTTTGTTGAGCAAACAAGTGAATTTTGCAGTCATCATCTCCACATGCTAATATTGGTACTGGGAGGGAAAAAAAAGAGACTTCACTGTAAGTACTCCACCATGTTACAATAATCACCTATGCTGGACTCTAGGCTTTAGGTAAAAAATCCTTACTTCTCTTACCTATACCACAGAGCAAATAAATTAAAAGTGCTTGATAAATGTCTATGAATAAAATGAGTGCTCTAAAATGTTCTGCTCAATGGTTACCTGACTGTTAATTAACTAAGAGTGCTTTTTCCTCCATTCTATGTCATTGATGACTGAAGGAGCAGTGAAAAGAGAAGCTCAAGAGCCAAGTAGGGAGAATTCTCACTGTGTTAGCCAGAAGATCAATATGAAAAGTTGTTACCCAACTGAGTAACAAAGAGCTACTAAGAGCCCAGCATCATGGCTACTGCACAAAGATCTAATGGTATATTTGTTACATAGAGGGTCTTTACATTTTGTTTGAGAAATCAATACTGAAACAAAATAAAAGAGCACATAATTAAATATGTAGTTAAAAAGCTATGAAGGGTACGACTATAAATTAGTTTTCTGTAATATAGATAAAAAAACTAATTCCGGGCTGGCCCGGTGGTGCACTGGATAGTGCGCCGCTTGGGAGCGCGGCGGCGCTCCTGCCAAGGGTTCGGATCCCCTGTGGAGACCGGTTCCCGCTCACTGGCTGAGCGTGGAGCGGGCGTGGCGCCGAGGGTTGCGATCCCGTTGCCGGTCAGTAAAAAAGACAAAAAGGAAAAAAAAAAAACTAATTCCATTACTGAAGGACAGCCCTAGTAAAACTCTGGAGCAAGATAAAATAAAGACTTTTTCTACAGAAATGCCTTGATATTAAGTGTATTTTTCAAAGATTTTATTTTAAATCAACTGAAAAAACAAAACAAAACAAAAAAAAACCTCCAGTCACTTGGCCTCAATGTAGATGTGAAAAAATGAAATTCTATGTGTGCAGCTCCTCTTCCCAGGGAGGCTTTGCACATAGTGGAAGCACAACACGAAATTATGGAGTAGCAACTCCTGCTGCAGAGGGCAAGAGAGTCTGACAGCTTCCAGGCCCTGCCTCTCTCCACCTGGCTTGTCCTCCAGCTAACTGAGGAAACAGAGTCTGACTGACTCATATTGCTATTAACTTTGTGGAGATGATGTACTGATGGGTTTCACAGCAAAGACTGACTATTTTTTTTTTTTTTGTCTTTTGTCTTTTTTCCGTGTCCGGCAACGGATCGCAACCCTCAGTGTTGCCCCCGTACCGGACTGGGGACCGGCAACGGGATTGCAACCCTTGGCGTTGCTCCTGCGCCTCGCTCAGCCAGTGAGCAGGAACCGGTCTGTATGTGGGATCCGAACCCTCGGGCAGGAGTGCCGCCGCGCTTCCCAAGCGGCGCACTTATCCAGTGCGCCACCGAGCCGGCCCAAAGACTGACTATTTTTGTTCGAAGATTTTAAATGGTCTTAGGCAAGCTTTTAGTACGCCGGATGTGAAAGGGCAGTCACTTTAAGAGAAATAATACATGGTCCACCTTCAGTACATATGCAGATGTACAAATATACTGCTGGTCATATGGAGATATACAAATATACTGCTCTTTTAATATATACTTAGCAGAATACTTACCATCCGTATTAGGCAAAAAAGCTAAGCAGACAACCAGAGCGAATCCATTTCCAAAGTTCAAGGTCTGAAGGCATGTTACTAAGAAATAATAAAAAATACCATGAACAACCAACTGAACTTGTCCACCTAGACAGGTTGGGTAGCACAGTTACAATCCTTGGTGTCAGCGGGGAGATGAGAGAAGCCAATCCTGAGACACCACTGGTCATTTAACGCTAAATGGACAATTTTTAACAAGGTTATAGAGAACAAAATGACTTACATAAAAAGGCTGAGAAGGAATTTATATTGACAAAGCTTGGTGTAGAGGAATTTTGAACAAATGCAAAAGAAACAATTATTTAGATTAGAATTATGTTTTAAAGCTGCTTGAAAGTTTGAAAAAATTATAGGTATGCTCTTCTAGAAGTCATTCATTTGATAATTACTGTTTCAGTTATCTGTATTATAATGTCTCCAAACCTACCTTCTGAACCCTTTTTAGACCAGAGTCGAACAGTAGAATCTGAAGCTGCAGAAACCACCAGCGTGTATAATGCAACGTCTGACGCCCTCCTCTGATAAACAGCATGAACTGCATAAACAGGTCCTTCATGGCCTTGGAGGTGGACTGTGTTTAAAAGCTAAAATCAGAAAGAATGATAAAAGCATTGCAATTAAAAAGGAATTGACAGTTTCACTTTTTATTTAACTGGAGTCACAAGATTAAAGGTACTGTTAAAAGGTCTGACCCAGAAATAGGTCCTCTCAGTTGAAGAGAATGTAAACTTTCAAGAAGTCTGTCTGACCATATTAACGAAACATAAAATACACATCCCCTTTGACACAGCAATGTCGCATCTAATAATCTACATTCAGAGGAGATAATAGCACTAGTATAACAAATAATATTAAAAGACAAATGAAGAAGAATATTTATTACCCACTGTTTATAATAGTGAAAAAGTGCAATCCACTTAAAATTACTAATAGAAAACTGATTAAATAAATCATTATAGACATACATTGTACCAATTAAAAAAGTAATATAGATAAACAGGTGCTTATTACCATGGAAACAGTATTTCAGTTGTTTTCCCAATTACTTAAGCAGAACTCTGCCACTCAAGATAGTAATTAATGCTTATGTATAAGGGTCTGTACATTAACTTCCTTTAATCATTAACCTGTGACTTCCTTGAAAAAAATTTCTAAAAAACCACTCAGATACAGTATAATCTCTTTAATGCATAATTATATACATATAACTAGAAATCTGGAACAATATTCATCAGAAAATTAACTCTGCTCAGATTTTGTACAGTCTTCTTACTTCTTTATACTTTTCTGTATTTATAAACTTTTTTTCATGTATTACCCCCTAAAAAATCAAGTCTATTGAAAATGCTCATTTCACATCTTTAAGCAGGGTTATACTTCAACCATCAAAGAATTAAAAAAATACAAACAAAATGGAAGAAATCTCTCAAATTCACCAGCTTTTTAAAAAAACAATGCTCACACTGTTCAAAGACCCAAACTTCTCACTGTACCAGATTAGAATTATTTCCATTTATCATCAGTCAAGTTGTACACTGAGCACCTGTGTGCCACGGAAATGCATATGGGAAGGAACATTTAAGCCTCCTTGGGAAGGCTACAATGTGTAGCCCCTTCCCCTAAATCCTTTTATTCCCCTCATTCCTCTCTTATGCCTTTCCTCTTCCTTTTCTCTTCCCTGTCTGGCCTCTGTTCTCCCCCTCTCTAAGTCTGCTGTCTGCCATCAGATGCTTGCTTGGACTGCAATTCTTTCTACTGACAGGAGGAGCCTGGGACAGCACTGAGGAAAGTCTCCCAAGTCTCATCTCAAGGTCTCAAAAATGAGTACTCAAATACCCCTTTCTCAATTCCTGTGTCAAGATGAGTCCCAACAGGAGCTGAGTTTGCTACATTCCCCCACCTTCATGATCTCAATAGAGTCCAGGTGGCTCCAAAATCCCACTTCCACACCTGCCCTATCTTTCTGAAGACAAGTCTGGGTATCCAGCCAGCAATTCAAATGACATGTCTACAGCTGAGTTTCACACGTTCCCTCCTACTGGCCTGTCTCTCTTTGCAGAAGCACCTTTCTCCTAGGGCCCCAAGACAGAACCCTACCATTTATGATTATCAACTACTACCTGTTTTTTGATCCCTGACCCCCAGCCCCCCACTCCTTTGACAACCACTAGTCAACACCAAAATCATTTTTCCTTCAAAAATACACCCCAAGGGCTGGCCACTTAGCTCAGTAGGTTAGAGTGCAGCCTTATAACACCAAGGTCACAGGTTCGGATCCCCAAATCAGCCAGCCACCAAAGAAAAAAAAAACGTTAGGGAGTAATTGGGTAAGGGACACAAACAGTAATTATGATTTGTAATGATAAACATGCTAATAATATTGATTTGATCATCACATACTGTACACAAATACTGAGTCAACTCTATACCCCATAAATAAGTATAATCAAAAATAAATTTTAAAAACTAAAAAAAAAAAAAGAAAACAGCGATGGCAAAAATACACCCCATGTTCCTTTCTTCATATTTTTTCCTATTCTAATTTGGCGCACTGCTGTCAGATCAATTTTTTTTTTTTGATAGTCATTCTCCTGTGCTTAGAAATCATCAATGACTTCCAAATGCCTGCTAATAAAGAACAAACTCTTAAAGCCAGTATTCAAATTTCCACATGATCTTCTCGTATTCTACTTCTCCAGCATTACTGCTCATAATGTATTATCTAGTAACATTCCAAAACTGTGTTCCTGGGCTCCTGAGCCTAGGCAGTGGGGGGCTGAGGGCCTCAGCTATGCACCCTCCCCCAGTCTGCATCCACCCGAGATGAGCAGTGAGCCTCCACCAGAAGCACCCCAGGCTCCCAGGGTGGAGAGTGGCTGAGGGTCTCAGCCATGCCCCCCTGAGCCCCCCCAACCCC
>NW_007727849.1:180044-209491 GCF_000696425.1 Galeopterus variegatus | reverse complement strand
TACCCACCCCAGCCACAACCTAGCAGCTGCCAGAAGCCCCCTGGGCTCCCCTGCCCGAATGAGGTGGGTGCCGCAGGCCTCAATCACGGCCCCACCTCCTTCCTTCTCCTCTCACACTATCCCCCCCCACCCCTTTCCCCAACTGCTCTGCAACATCATCTTAGAATGTTAAAAAAATAATAATAATAAAAATAAATAAATAAATAACAAAACTGTGTTCCTTGGAGTTCTGAGGATGCTAACAGACTTATAAGCGGAGTTGGGGGGAGTCAGACAAGTAATAATTATTCAGGAAATGCTAGTTTTTTCTGCCTAGAATCCTCATCCCTTTAATTTCTCCCAAAGCAATCATCCTATACTTTAAGACCTAACTCAAAGGCCACCTCTTCAATCTCTTCTGAACTCTCATAGCATTATGGTTGTGGTACAGCAAGTTAGAGCGCCTACCCACAAAGGCACCCTTTTATTTTAATTATTCAAGTACATTTTGCCTTCAATACTATATGTTTGCTTCATGAATTAAAGGATGCTGCCTTATCATGTATAGCAGATGTTCAAATATCTAATGCACTAATTTTTCACTTTTAATCTTTGTTTACAACTATAAACAAACTAAATGTCTATCAACAGAGGCCTATCCATACTATGCTTTCACATAACATCACTCAAAATTATACACATCTATATTCACAGGGCAACAGCTGTCCTATTAACACAGCAGTATTAACTTTTACTATCATTGAAAACAGAACAGCCCATATAAGAACAGTTTGAAAATTTTTCCAAAATGACAGGAAATTCAGAGATAACCGACAGCATATGAATATGGGAGCAGAAATGAGAGGGAAGGGTATAGAGTCTGTGAAGTAAAGAAGATACAACATCTGGGTTGCTGATAAGAACGAGAAAACTTCATAAAGGAAGAATATAGTGGGGCCGGCCCGTGGCTTACTTGGGAGAGTCTGGTGCTTATAACACCAAGGCCATGGGTTCAGATCCCTATATAGGGATAGCTGGTTAGCTTACTTGAGAGAGCATGATGCTGACAACACCCAGTCAACGGCTAAGATCCCCTTACTGGTCATCTTTTTTTTAAAAAAAAAAAGGAAAGGGAGAACATAGTAGAAATGAGGGAAATGAACAAAACATCAAAGTAGATATAACAGTCATTTCTTACAATTATAAACATGTCTACCCACCTGATTATTTTCTATTTCCCAGTGAATCACTTGATTATCAGATCCTCCAGAAACTAATTCAGTAGAAGGAGCTAAAAAAAATTATATCTCAGTAAATATTTTTGTTCATTTCATTTTTGCCCGACATATTTTTTAAAATTTCAAAGCTACAGAAAAGATGTAAGAACATCCCTACATCCTTTACCTAGATTCATAATTCAGAAACTGTTAACATTTTGCTATATTTGCTTAATATCTCACTCTCTATATATACACACATATACACACACTTCTTTCTGTGGGTAAAATCATTTAAAAATAAGTTGCAGACACTGTAACCTCTGATCATCAAAGACTTTACCATCTATCTCCTAAGAACTGGAAAATTCTTCTACATTACCATAATACAATTATCACACTCAAGAATTTTAACATTAATATAGTACTATTATGTAATATACAGTCCATATTAAAATTTCCCAATTTCGGCTCGCTGGTTAGCTCACTTAGGAGAGCATGGTGCTGGTAACACCAAGGTCATGGGTTCAGATCCCTGTACTGGCCAGCCACCAAAATAAACAAATAAAATTTCCCAAATTGTCCCAGTAATACCTCTAACAACTTTTTTGTTTTAGATTCAGAATTTAAGGATCACAGGTTGTACATATGGTTGTCACATCTTTTTAGTCTCCTTTAATCTGAAATAGTTTCCTAGTCCCCCCTTTTTGTGATAATGACAGTCCAGGCCAGTTGTTTTGAAGAACGTCCCTCAATCTGAATTTGTCTGATTGTTTTCCAGTGATTAGATTCAGGTTAAACAACTCTAACAAGAATAACATTACATTAGACATTATAGTCAGCTGCTGCGATCAAGTATACGACTTATTTTTGAGATCGGACACATACTTCAAAACATCTCTTTTAAACATTTACAACTTCTCGGTGATAACAGAAGAAAAGGGAATAAGTATCAAAAAGGGATGAAATAACCTAACATAATTGTGTTTTGGTTTGGATTTTCCATTTATTTGTTTTTTTCTGACCTATGTGCTAGATATTTAGGAGAAGCAGTGGGGGGACAGTCTACCTAGTTAGTCACATCCTAACTCTGCTGCCAGCCAACTGTGATCTTGGGCTTCAATTTCTTCATGCATCACAGAAATTAAGACAATTAATTATATGGTGTTAAGAATCACTACAATAAGGTACATGAAAGTAATATGTTAAACATCAGACATTTTAAGAATATGAAATGGTATTAAAATTTTATGTCACTGATACAAGGGTTAGAAAGGCTATCTGAATTATCTGGCAATAGAACCCTATTCTTAGAGAAAATCAATCAGTTACAGATCAGTGATAAACAAGTAATTCATTTTATGTAACCTCACTTTTAAAGGGAAGATAAAATATACACCCCAAATTAATATTTTATAACAAATCCCTAGACTGATAGGTAGTCTTTGATGTCATTTGGCGACAATTAATATGAGGATACATCAAAAAGTTCACGGAAAGATTTGTATTATCTTTTAATTATATTTTTCCATGAACTTTTTGAAGTACTATCGTAAAACAGTTGAGTTTTAACATCCACACTAACAGTCATCCCTTGTACTATTTAATGGTTTTTACTAACCTAATATGTGACTAACCCTGCATTACCAACTGAAATAAGTAGCGTACTAAACTTTAAAAAAATGTTACAGATAAAATCATAGCAAAGTCTCACTAATCATCAAAGTCTCACTAATTCGGGAAATTCTGCATTTGTGTCTGGCTCAGAATGCTCTCAATAATTATTCGTTTAATGAAAAGTAAAATTAATTCAGAGTCCTTCCTTAACAATACCACAGTAGGTATATTTTAAGACATTTAAGGAAATACCATAGGATTTCGGAAGCACCATCTAAAAATAATAAATACGTTAATTAAAAATTCAGAAATCAGAGAATCTTAGAGATGGAAAAAACCTACACATAATCTAGTCCAGCAATTTTCAAACTTTTTGGTCTTAGAACTCATTTATACTCTTAAAATTTTTAAAGACCCCAAAGAGCTTTTGATTACATGGGACATATGTACCAATCTTAACGATATTAGAAATTAAAACTGAGAAATTTAAAAAATACTTGTTTAATAGTTTACTTAAAAATAATGATGAGCACCATTATATGTTAACATAACATTTTTGTGGAGGAACAATTCTCAATATTTTCCAAAACAAAAATTGATGAGAAGAGAGGGACTATTTTAATTTCTGCAAATCTCTTTAACATGTAATTTTATTGGAACACAGCTGGATTTTTATATCTGCTTCTGTATTTAATCTGTGGCAATATCACACATCATATGGTCACTAGAAAACTCCACTGCACCCTTTTTGATGGCTGGCCTGTACGGGGTCCCGAACACTTGAACTTGGTGTTACAAAATCTCACTCTAACCAACTGAGAGGTAAACGGCCAGCCCTCTACTGTACACCTGTGAAAGAATGAGAATGAATACTTCTTAGTATTATTATGAAAATAATTTTGACTTCATAGGTCTTGTGTACCTCCAAGCATCCCTTAACCTAGTCCAATCCTTTACTTTTCAGATGTTACATAGGTGCAAACTGGGGTCAACAGAGATGCAACTTCTTGTCTAAAAAAGCGATAGCAGGTTGGCCAGTTAGCTCAGTTGGTTAGAGCACTGTGTTACAGTACCAAGATCAAGGGTTCAGATTCCCATAATGGTCAGCTAAGGGGGAGGAGGGGGAAGCAATAGTTTGTCTGTGGCAAAAACATACCTAAAAGCTGAGTATTCTGTATTCCAGCCTCAGCCTAGGTCCTGCTTACAGATTTTCAGTCAAAGGCTATATATACACATATAACATATATATATATGGCAATGGGGATTGGTGGGAGGGGGAGGTCTTGCCATAATCAAGGGTTACCTCTATCCTCATCCTAAGCACTGCTGTGTTATCCATGCTTCAACTGCTAAGAAGTGAAAATACAGGTCAAATATTTCACTGGGCATACCATTTTTCTTCTATTTTCCAGTTGCATAACATCAGATAAAATAATGCTACAAATTAAGAGAAGTGATGAAAGAAAAATGAGTAACCACACTTTATCAGAAAACAATTGAGATCACCTTTAACAATCAAATTAAAACTTACAGCCATCCTGTTTACAAATCCACTGGATGCAATTGACTCGAGCAGTGTGACCATTCAGGTTGGTAACAACAACCCTTTTCTTGAGAGAAGAAAACACCAGTTAGTAAAATTAGAATTTATCCTACAAAGGAATTGGAAAATTAATAAAAATCAGATTTCAGTGTTTTCAATGTTAATAAGAGAATCAGGATCGTATATTTGCCTTCCTCAGTTCATAAACTTTTAACTATGGCTTTCGCCATCAATTCACTCTAAATCATCCTGCATTTCTTGAAACTCTCCACTTTCCTGGCATCCTGTGCTCTCATTTATACTGATCTTACAGGTCTTCATCTGCCTAGTTCTGCTCACCTCCCCATGGTGCCTACCCACATCCTTTTCGCCTCAGGAGCATGTCCTGACACCCCAGGCTAGATAAGCAGCCTCTTCCTTGTGCTCCCACAGGTCTCAGGGTCTACTTTTACCATGTTTGCATCAATTTGAGGGCTTCAGTGACCCAAAAAAAGTCAAAAAATCTTCCAGTAGAGGACTTCATGATTAAATGGATACAAGTTCATGGCTCATTTGCATGCCAGGTGGTAAGTTCTTCAGCCCCAGTGACATAAGGTCACGAGATCACAACTACTAAGGTTCTCACACATCAGATCCTTGCAGGGCCTACCTCCAGGTTCCCAGCAGACCCTCAGCCTGCTGCTTTCACCAACCCCACTCCACACTTGAGCTTCCCTACTCCAATTACTGCTGAAGATTTTAACTACGTCTTTCTTATTTGTTGCTAACAGCACTGTCTTCCTATCGGCTTATACACCAACTGGAATTCTCAGGAGTGAGAAAAAGGAACACAGAGGCAAATGTGCATATTTCACACATGAATTATTTGAGGCTGGAAAACAATTTACTGTTCATTGTCTCTCCCACTATACTGAGAATTCCTTGATGGGCTGGAATGGAACTCATTATCTTTGTGTCATCACCACCCACTAGCCCAGAAGGTCCTCAAAAATTTGCTGAATGAGCATCATTCCCAAAACTTTATTTTACGATTTGTCATGATCTTATTCCTACATACAATTAAATGCTCAACTGGCAAATATTAAACAAAGTACTTTTTAGGCTCAATACACTTCCTTTTTGGTATGTTAAAAAGCCCTAATACGGCTACAAGGTTATCTTTAAAAATGTGATGGAAGGCGTGAGCACGAATCCAATTACAGTGCTGCACCAAGACAGGCTTCTGCAGCTGAGTCAGTCCTTGGTTGCCAGTCACTGTAAAGTTTACCCTTGGTTTTATGTGCTTTCTCTTGCTATTCAAGAATGTATGGCAATTAACAAGGGAAAAAAACCGAGAAGAGACAAACAAGCTCAAGATAGGGAAAAGTAAATAAAAATACTTCGTATTTCCAATTTATCAATTTGCAAAGAGTATGAGAATAATGGAATTTTTAATCAAATGAATAAAGTAGTACAATAAAAAACACACACGGCCATCTCCTGCGCTGCATTTTAATTTTCAGCATTTTACTTTTTATACTGGGGCCCCTTGTGAGATGCCTCAAGAAAATAATCAAGTGACTGGGTGAAACTCGGGGAATGGCTATGCCCTGCCTTATAATCAAGGCTTAAGAATCCCTTCACCTATGACGTTTCCCCCAAATGGCACTTTCCTTAAAATGTCCATTGCCGTGGGTAAAACACAGGTAATATTTATTTGAAATTCAATACAACAAAAGTTCACTTACCAAGACTGAGGAAAACAGAGAAATGAAATACCATCTGTGGGACAATGGCTTTAAGCCCTACCTACGTTTCAGTTCTTTTAAAACCGGCTGATTCTTTAACAGGACTACAGCTCCCAAGGAAAGCTTCAGGTAAGGTTACCATCATTCGGGATTCAGCGCGGGGCTAACAGGCCACTGGCAGGGCAAGGGCCGCCGTGACAGCGGACTGACGCAGTTTGTGAGACGGCGAGAAACGAGTCCGGCGCGCCCACGGCAGCCTCCTCTCCCAGACCCACTCCCCTGAGCCGACCCGACCGCGCACTCGGCCTCCTAGTCGTAGGCGGCAGCTACAGTCCGCCCGGGCGCGCCCGGGAGCTTCCGCCCCAGAAGCACATGGGTCGGACGTC
The DNA here is from genome assembly GCF_000696425.1 of Galeopterus variegatus. Taxonomy (NCBI): domain Eukaryota; kingdom Metazoa; phylum Chordata; class Mammalia; order Dermoptera; family Cynocephalidae; genus Galeopterus; species Galeopterus variegatus. Next base: position 203,022 of record NW_007727849.1, on the reverse strand, counting down.
CCACTACCCCTTACCTGAGGGTCATAGAGCACCACAGAGCAGGACGTGCCGAAGGCCAGAAGTCCTCCGGGCCCGGAGCTCCAGCTCAGGACTCCCCGCACTCGGTTTGGGCAGCAAAACACGTGAGCGGCCTCCAGCACGGGTACCACCATGTTGCCGGACTGGTCGGCGGGCGACACCGACGCGCACACTTCCGCCCTCGGAGCGGAACTACTGGCGTGTCCGCTTCTCCTGGTGCCTCATCCGCTCGGCGTTTCGGAGGCGGCCCCGCCCCCCGCCCTGGCCCTAGTGCATCTCCAGCACGCGCTCAGACCGCAGCACGAGGCAGCCGCTACGAGCTCTCTTTTCGTGGGCCGTGGGCCAGCCACGAGCAACGTCTCCGTCCCAGGAGCGAAACCCCAGCGGAGTAGCTCGGGACCCTCCAGGAGGATCTGGGGTCGTGTGCCAGGGCAGCGTCAGAGTCACCCCGCTGCCTTTTACTGCCCAGTTCCCAGCAGTGGACAGGGCTGGCCTGGGCGGCCTCGGCAAGCGAGTCTCGAGCCTTAGAGAAGCTCAGGGGCGCGGCGGGGCCCAAGAAAAGGACCCCAAACTGCTCACAGTCCTCTCGGACCGCACCACTACCTCCCGCCCCGTGCCCCTGCTAGCCCCGCGCGCCTGCGGACACGCGGAAAAGCGGATCCGTCTGCAGAGACAGGGTTTGGAGCCGCATTGCGCATGCCCCGCAGTCATGGCAGGAGGAGGCGGTGGCTCCCGGCGGCGCGCGGCGCGCGGCGGTAATTAGTGATTGTCCTGCTCCGGGGAGGCGCGGGGCGCGGCTGAGTGGCAGCACCCCCGGACCGAGGCGCGCCCTGTAGAGGTTTCTCGAAGAGACCAGCGCGGGCCTGTTCTGAGGCCTCCGGACCGCCCGCGGGAAACCGAACCTGCACACGGGGTCGGGTCATAGGACGGCGAGGCCGCGGAGAGGTGAGACCCGCAGGTCCGGAAGGGGGGCGGCGGGGAGGAGAGCCCCGCGGGCCGGGCAGACAGAGGGGTCGGAGACGGCGGTCCTGCGGGCCGGGCAGGGGGCTGCAGAGGAGGCTGCCGGGGAGAGTCCGCCACTGGCGCGCACTCGCCGGGGAGAGCCAGACTTCCCAGCTTGGGGTGCCCAGATGGGCTTCGGGGCCCAGCGGAGGACCTTCTGAGGAGACGGTCTGTATGTTTCATCCCGTATTCGAAGAAGGTACTGACGTGTTTAAAAATAAAAAGCCTTCAGCAACAAAGCTTTGTGCTCCCACTCCCCCTTTCTCCACTCACGGGTTTCTCCAAGGCCCTTTCCTTCGGCTTGCTTTTTTCCTCCAGCCCGCGCCTACTTGCTGGAATCCGCGGACCGGTTCGCGACCGCCCTCAGCATCCTCCCTGGAGGAAGGCACGGAGCTGCTTGGAGCTGCCCCCTGTGCTGGTCCCCACCCACCCCACTCCTCGTCTCTTTCCTGGGAATGATTTCTCACTGGTTCTCTTTAAATGAACTCCCAGAACTCAGGCCCCGAAGATTCTTTCAGGAGTCTACTCCTACGCTAGTTATGTACTTCTGTTTCTACTGCCCTCAGTGTGACAAGCAGTGTGTGTACAACGCATGAGTTTAACTACAGTTCCACATACATTCGTGTGTGTGTTTTGCTGTTCATCCTGCAAAATTGGTATTACTGGTTTTTAAAATAAGGTGATGAATATGGGAGCCTGGTCCAAGGAAGAACAGCTGAAAGCGGTAGAGCTGGGTTGCCCATCGGAAACCCAACCTCTGCGTATTTTGCCAGAGACATCCCCATCCACCTTTGGTGCTGGATATCTGCTGGGTCCTGAGTTATCCGCCTGTCAGCTTAGCTGACTATGCTGTACCTTCCTCTGGTTAACTAAATTCTGCTTTTGAAGCCGGAGCTTGATTCCTAACTCCTGTTTGGGGCATAGGCCTTTGGTTCCGAACACTATTGTGTGCAGTCCGTGACAAAATTTTCACTGTTTTTTAGCAACATTAGAGTGATATAGTGAGCTTTTCATGAAGTTTAATTAATGATTATTACGCAGCCATTCAAAAGAATAAGGTACATCTATATGTACTGACATGAAAGCATATCTGATTCATTGTCGAATGGGAAGAAGGATCCCATTTGTAGCAACATTAGAGTGATATAGTGAGCTTTTCATGAAGTTTAATTAATGATTATTACGCAGCCGTTCAAAAGAATAAGGTACATCTATATGTACTGACATGAAAGCATATCTGATTCATTGTCGAATGGGAAGAAGGATCCCATTTGGGTGTTTACAGTACACATCTATTTGAGTAAGCATAGAAAATGTCCTGAGGGGTACAGGAGAAACTGACAAAATTGAGCAACTTTGAGGAGTGGGGATTGAGGAAAAGAGTACTGAATGGATTTAGATATAAGGAGAGTGTGTTCGTTTAAGAATAAAAATTTAGTGGATTTTGAGATAATCATTTCTACTTTTTTGGTGTTAAAAGATTCTTTTATGAAATGATGGTGATAGTGGAGGTAGTTAGGTTTTGTTTTTGCTTTGTCTTGTCTCGAATCTTTGTTCTCAACACAGTAAGTTGCCAGTATGGCTGTAGCCATGTGGTTCTCTCCTGTCTCTGAATTAGTTACTTTACAGTGCTAAATACAGTCTCTTAGCACTCAGCTGTTTTCCAGTTGTTCCAAGTGTTTTAGCAATGCAAAGGTAGAGCCTAGTACTTAGTTCTATGTATCTTCACAGTACTTAGCACCATACTGACCACACCAAATGATACTCTGTAAACCTTGATTATTTGATTAGACATCAGTTTTTGCATGAGGTTTTTAATTCAAATTGTTTTAGAAGTTGATTTTTTTTTTCTGTTTTTTCTAGGAAGGTGCAATGGCAAGAAATTTATCTGTAGTCTTGATCCTGACCTTCGCCCTTTCAGTCACAAATCCCCTTCATGAACTAGAATCAGCAGCTGCTTTCCCTCAGACCACAGAGAAAATTAGTCCAAATTGGGAATCTGGAATTAATGTTGACTTAGCAGTTACCACACAGCGACATCATCTACAACAGCTTTTCTACCGCTATGGAGAAAATAATTCCTTGTCAGTTGAAGGGTTCAGAAAATTGCTTCAGAATATAGGCATAGATAAGATTAAAAGAATCCATATACACCATGACCACGAGCACCACTCTGACCACGAGCATCACTCTGACCACGATCGGCACTCTCACCGTAATCATGCTGCTTCTAGTAAAAACAATCGGAAAGCTGTTTGCCCAGACCATGACTCTGATAGTTCAGTTAGAGATCCTAGAACTAGCCAGGGGAAAGGATCTCACCGACCAGAACATACTGATGGTAGAAGAAATGTCAAAGAGGGTGTTAGTGCTAGTGAAGTAACCTCAGCTGTTTATAACACTGTCTCTGAAAGAACTAACTTTCTAGAGACAATAGAGACTCCAAAACCTGGAAAATTCCTCCCCAAAGATGTAAGCAGTTCCACCCCACCCAGTATTACAGAAAAGAGCCGGGCAAGCTGGCTGTCTAGGAGGAAAACAAATGAGTCTGTGAATGAGCCCATAAAAGGCTTTATGTATGCCAGAAACACAAATGAAAATACTCAGGAGGTAAGATAAGTGCTTTTTATTATTTTAACATACCTGTTTGTCTGTCCTGTCATTACCACTCTACCTCTAGTTGTAAGGAGTTTAAAGTAAAAATAAAATGGTGAAGCTGTTGAAAAGGGAATTTCTACCTTCTCAGCAAGGCACTTAGCTCAAAGTGTGCCTACTATGTTGTAAACATTTCTGATACAGAACTTGGGGAATAGTTCTTTGGTGAGCGTAGTGCTGCCTACTAAAATTTTTTTCTAATATAGAATGTAAAATACATATAGAAAGATATCAAGGTTATTTTTGGAGAAAGTCTTTGAAAATGAACATTATTAATAAAAATAGGAAATAGAGGGTTGAAAAGCATTAGTTAGAATCCACGTTTTAGGAAAAGGTGTGGCTGAAAAGCTGAAAAACACTGAAGAGCAGTGCTGCCTCCTTGACAGAAGTATCGCAATGACTTGGAGAGTGAAATTGGAGCAGCGAAAAGTCTGGACAGTGAGGTTCTAAGTTCATGTGGATTTTCTAGAATAGACTTCCAGACTGTAAATAAATTTACCTTGGCTGAGAGATTTCATGAACAAGGAATTAGTTGGTATACTTTAATAAGCAAAACTTAAGTACTTCATTCAAACCAGCCTATAACTTTACTAATTCTGGAATAATTCTACTAATGCTCATAGCCATAGCAACACTGGAGATGAAGTTTGTTCTGAGTAGTATTGGCCAAGAATTGTGGGAGTTTAAAATATCTTTATGGAAGATGAGAAACAGGCACTACAGCCAAATTTTTTTTTTATGGGGGGGGTTAAATTGCAGAGTTTCTCTTCAAACTAAGCTTGTCATCTAATTAAATTGTTGAAAACATCTGCCTGCTGGTACAGGCTTGTTTTATTAACCAGCATTGCAGATTATAAGAATAATCTGCATAATTTAATATTTTCTCATTGTAGAGCATGATTTGCCAGGTATTTAGACAGAACTGAGCTGAGTTTTTGCAAGCAGGGTCATTGCTGGAAGGAGCGACACCTCTTGGGCTTGTTTAGGCCAAGTAGGATTGCATTAGTACTAAAACAACATATTTCTCAATCTCTAATGAACTCCATTTTGAAATTAAAGCTCATTTCCTTAACTGGTTTATACAATGAGTTAATAGGCTTGTGAATCTTCATTTATCTCCAAGCTTGTTCCAGTTGAGGCTTTGTCCAGGAGAAAGCCTCCTAGGTGATGCAACTGCTTTCCCAAGAAGTAGGCAGAAGAGATAAGATACCATCGTTGTGACAGTATCTCTAGGTTGCTTGAGGCAAATTCTAAAGTACTCAAAACAAAAGTTGGTTTTAATAAAGCTTAAGTTGCGATAACTTAAAAAGATAAAAGAGGTAGCTTTAGTAAAGAAAGGATGTTGTGTCATCAAACCACAAGTGGTCTCCAAAAAGTTCATGGAAGGATTTGTATTATCTTTTAATTCAGTTTCCATGAACTTTTTGAAGTACCCTCATACTTTTTGGGATTCTCTCATGGGAACGCCTTTTAGTGATTTTCACTGCTTTGTTTCCTTCAGTGTTTCAATGCGTCAAATCTGCTTATGTCTCATGGAATGGGCATCCAAGTTCTGCTGAATGCAAAAGAGTTCAACTATCTCTGCCCAGCCATCATCAATCAAATTGATGCCAGATCTTGTCTGATTCATACAACAAGTGAAAAGAAAGCTGAAATCACTCCAAAGACCTATTCTTTACAAATAGGTACAATTGCCTTTTTTATGTAAAAATAATTTCTAGTAGATACATTTATGTTGTACTTTTTCTTACATTTCCATTGACCTATTCATTTTTTCAGTGTAATTCCAAATACATCATTGTAGTTGGTCTCTTCCCTGAATGTAAAGAAAGCAAGCATGTTAGCCCACCCTTAAAAAAATAAATAAATAAAACTTAGATTATGACTTGCCTGAGGTCATCCCACAAGATGTGTCAGGATATCTACAGTTTGGGCTTTTTATGTCTTGTCATACTACTTAGGAGGAGGGTCAGAGTTCACCTCTGCTGCTTCGGAGCCTAATTTTGGTATGTTCTTATTGATGAGTGAAATTAGCATAAGTTCTATTATAGTATAGAGTCATGTTGCTTGAGAGCTGTAATAAGAAATAATTGCTTCGTTCACTGAGGAAGTTATTGAGTTCCTGGGTTTTTGTTTTAAATTTTTGGTTTGATTTTGGTTTTGGTGGCTGGCTGGTATGGGGATCCGAACCCTTGACCTTGGTGGTGTTAATACTGAGCTCTAACCAACTGAGGTAACCGGCCAGGTTTGTTTTTAATTTTTAACTTTTATTTCTTCTCTTTCATAATTTAGCTTTTATGGGAGTCTGAAAGCTCAGTTCTCAAGTGAGTTAGAGTTCATCCTTGGTAACCATTTTTTCCCTCTCTTCACCCCATCTGAAGAATTTTCTACTAGGCTTATGCTCCTTACGTGGAGAGATCTTAAGTACGTCAGGTTGTTAATTTGAGCCAGCAACAGTTTCTTGCTTACTGTGCTATTGCCAAAGTCCTAATCACATTGAATTTGTGTTTCTTTAGATTCTCTGCTTTTATGTGCTGCTTTATGCTACTCTCTAAAACTCTCTTTTTAAAAGTTTATCAATTGTATGATTTTCCTTTGCTTTGTTTTGTTTTGTTTGACAGCCTGGGTTGGTGGCTTTATAGCCATTTCCATCATCAGTTTCCTGTCCTTGCTTGGGGTTATCTTAGTGCCTCTCATGAATCGGGTGTTTTTCAAATTTCTCCTAAGTTTCCTTGTGGCCTTGGCCGTTGGGACTTTGAGTGGTGATGCTTTTTTACACCTTCTTCCACATGTAAGTACAGTAACTTTTCCTATTAGTGTTTTATTATTCAACATTGAAAAAGTTATTTTTGGTTTATACTAGAATTCTTTGTATCAATATATATAAAAAGGTTAGAAATTTGATTTAGAGAAGTTGATTTTAAAATATATTTGGTAATAAAAAGCTACATTTTTATCCTAGATCTTAATATATGTTCTTTTTTTTTTTTTTTTTTGCCTTTTTTTAAAAAGGAATTTACTAAATACAGACTAATTTTCTGGAGCCCACTTAATAAAAGGAGACAAACTCTGCTCAGATATTAGTACCGTGACAGTGTGAATTATCTACTTACCTGCTAGTATAATTGCCACGGAAATAAAATATGTGACCCTTTTTGTACCCAACAAACTTAGAGGTTTTCTTCAGAGTTGAATTTATGTGTCTATTTAGAGAGTTACACTTCATGACATGAATGAACTCTTAAATAAAACAAGTTTGGTAAAGTGAATTTACATTTACCATTAAATATTTGGAATAGGTGCTCAGGCAGAAAATATTTGGATCTTATTTTTTAAATTTCCCTCAGAAATTTTCAGGTAAGTGGAAAGGAAATTACTCTACTCCTAAAGCACTGCAGATCTCAATGTTCCATTCAGTAGTGAAAGAAAACATTTTGCTGTGACAAGCTCTATGACTACTAGCTGGCATATGTTCATATCTACTGCACAAAGGAGCACACACATGCAGTGTACTCTATAACCCCTCCAGTCTCACCTCTGTTAGCATGTTCCACACCTGATTACCTAATATACAGTAGCAGTAGTTATTACTGCAATCACCTGCAGCCGGCCAGGGCAGTGCACTCAGGTCTCAGATACCTACCAGGGCCCATCACTACACACAGGCTAGGCTTTTTTTTTTGTCTTTTTCGTGACCGGTAAGGGAATTGCAACCCTTGGCTTGGTGTCGCCCGCACCGTGCTCAGCCAGTGAGCGCACCGGCCATTCCTATATAGGATTCGAACCCACGGCGGGAGCGTCGCTGCGTTCCCAGCGCCGCACTCTCCCAAGTGCGCCACGGGGCCGGCCCCAGGCTAGGCTTTTTACAAGGCTAGTCTGATGACACTGGTATGGGCTATTTGGTTGGGAATATAAGCAGTAGATACCATATGCCTATTAAGTCTAGCAGTTCTCTGTTATTTGTGGCTATAGTAACTTGTGAAACAGTGGAAATACTACCTATATATTATGAGGGTAACTGGGGAATGTATGTGTCCTTATGTAAACAGACCCATTCTATTAAATGCCATGGTACATTACGTACATTAAGCTCTACATAGCAAGCTGCCCCATTGGTCATTTTATTTTTAATGTTTTAAACTTCCTCTCAGTTCTGAAGTATTCCATTAACTGCCTAATTCTGAATAATATCAAATTTGACTGTACTATCTTGGCCAATTTTTCTGATATATGAAACTAGTGAATTTATAAATTATATATAATTTTGCTTTTAGTCTCATGCAAGTCACCACCATAGTCATAGCCATGAAGAACCATCAATGGAAATGAAGAGAGGACCACTTTTCAGTCATCTGTCTTCTCAACATATAGAAGAGAGTACCTATTTTGATTCTACATGGAAGGGTCTGACAGCTCTAGGAGGCTTATATTTCATGTTTCTCGTTGAACATGTACTCACATTGATCAAGCAATTTAAAGATAAGAAGAAAAAGGTAAGAAAAAAGTATACTGAGTACTTACTGTGCATCAGACATTATTTACAGTGGTACTCTAGCTAGACTGTTAGACTAGCTTGTCCAGGGTGTGTGTTCTTTTTTTTTTTTTTTTTTTTAAGATGACCAGTAAGGGGATCTTAACCCTTGGCTTGGTGTTGTCAGCACCACGCTCAGTCAGTGAGCGAACCAGCCATCCCTATATAGGGATGTCATACATCCGAACCCATGACCTTGGTGTTATCAGCACCGCGCTTGGTGTTGTCAGCACCACGCTCAGCCAGTGAGCGAACCAGCCATCCCTATATAGGGATGTCATACATCCGAACCCATGACCTTGGTGTTATCAGCACCACACTCTCCCGAGTGAGCCACGGGCCAGCCCTCAGGGTGTATGTTCTTTAGTTGACAGGAGGTTCAGTATCTTGGAGTACTTTTTAGACCCAGAGGCATTCATGTAGAACAATTCTGTATCTTGATGACCCTGGAGTTTTCCCGCCTTCAATCTTCTTTGAAACTCATAAGGGTAAGAAAGGCAAGGATAAACATCTATATAAATGACTAAACAAGGTACAAGCGGGGCCTTAAAGACCAGAAGTGTCATGATACACTGTCTATATTTATTGGTGGTTATGATTATTGTGATTCATTTTAAATTATTTATCCAGTAGCTGAACGTTGTTTTGTTTCTAAGGATATGTGACTTTCACAGGCTTGCCCTTTGCAAATGGGATCAGAAAATAGTAGGAAGCCAAATAGTAGGCTCTTTATTTCTGGGTAAAAATACTTCTGAGTTGCCTGTGGTTATCTGCCTCTTCTGATCTGATGTGATCAGGCAGGTCAGTCAAAAGACTTTCAGAAGGGAGACTCTTAAAAATGATGTGCACAGATCTCAGACACTTTAACTTAAATCATCTGGGCTGGCCAGTTAGCTCAACTAGGGAGAGCACAGTACTGAAATGAGGATTTGAGCTAAAATTAAGACGCAGAAATTTAATGTAGGTTATATTTCTTTCACACATGAGTTTTTGGACTCATCTAAAATTCCCACTGCCCACATATTCTGATGAAAATGAAATCAATGCTTGAAGTAGAAGACAAAAATATCACTACTTTCACCTACATAAAACAAAAAAATTGGGTGATTCAATCCATTGGGTCAATCCATTTAATCAACTCAATTAAAAAAAAAAAAAAAACCTTCAAAGAAAACCTTGGTCAACATCAAATGACCAGAATATGAGAGTACAGATGTTTTATTTTTTCATTTTTGGTGGCTGGCCGGTATGCAGATCCGAACCTTTGACCTTGGTGTTATTGGCACTGCACTCTAACACACCTGAGCTAACCAGCCAGTCCCTGAGTTGAAGTTTTATATCTTTTTTTTTTCTTTTTAAACAGCCATGCTGCTTTGTCTACAATTTTCAGTTTTGGTTTCTCAAAAATTGAACAAGAGGTTACACACTTGTAAACTATTCTGAGTGTGGAACCTAGATTGTGGAAATTTAAAAAATTTTATGCAGTGATTACCTTACATAATTAGATAGCCTTTTGTTTGTTTTAGCAACTTGCCTTTGAATCTTTTTAAAGCATTCAACTTGTGTATTCGTAGAGGTAACTATTCTTACCATCATTTTGTAGTTTGAGCAATATGTAATTAAATTGTGTAATTATAATAACAAGGATAACTGGCATGAAGAAGTTTGAAAACTAACAAGGTTGATTCTTCTGAGCATAGAGCTCACTGTGGGAAATAGAAATGCATTTGTGAACAAGAGAGTGGCCTCCTTATTCATCCTATGAATATTTGCACTTACGGATTTTACATTCACTAAGATCTCAAATTGCAAATTTTGAACCTTGTCTTTAGTGGACCTGAATTTAAAGCGAAGAAGTAAAATAAGAATAGCGTATTCATTCTTAATCTAGGAAATTATCTTCTGTGTTCCTGTTGTCCCAATTGCTTCACTTGGGCTGGTTTGAGGATACATCCTACTTCTTTATGTCCTCTGAAATCATTCTTACCTTTAAGAAATATGACCGTTTTTGTTTTGGGGAGGGGGGCTTAGGATTTTTTTTTTTTTACTTTGTTTCTGGTTCAAGTGCCATAATTTATTTAACTTTCTAGTTTCAATTTAGTTTTCAAATTTTACCTAAAGGAAGTTTTTCTTTAATCTGGTACTCTTTAATCTGGACCACTAAGAAATAGACTCTCTATTATCTATAATAGAACAGTTTTTCTTTTCCAACCCTATGTCATAACTCTAGGTTATTAGTGAGATATGAAGTTAGTTTGTATTATAACCAGTACTTTTAAATGCAACAATCATTTTACAGTGTATTACATGTATTACTATGTATAAATTACATATGAGGGTACTTCAAAAGTTTGTGGAAAAATAGAATTAAAATATAATATGAGTCTTTCCTTGAACTTTTTGAAGTGCCCTTGTGTATTACTGTGGCTTATAGTATGAGAAGTATGATAATCTCTCTGCTAAAATAGTATCTGTGAGAATTTAAGTTCTTAAGAGCCAGGACCTCTCTGTCTTATTTACTGCTCTATTTCCAATGCCTAGAATAGTGTCTGGTACATAACAGATGACTGATAAATATTTATTGAATATATAAGGAGCATGAAACAGCAAGTAAGCGTAATTTCTAGACAAAGACTTCCCACTGGAGTTTTGCAAACATTACATGTTCTTTTCCTTTTTTAGAATATATTGAGTTTATCTTTGGTCAAGGGGATTTAGATCTTAATGTTCCCTAGTAGTTTTTAATCTCATTTGGTGTTCTCAAAAAGAAAAAAACTATTCATTATATGGTGAGTGTTGGGAGCTCTTTAGGCCCGTAAGAGGACATTTTCCTTAAAAGATCCATCCTGGGGGCCAGCCCGTGGCTCACTTGGGAGAGTGTGGTGTTGATAACACCAAGGCCACAGGTTCGGATCCCTATATAGGGATGGCCGGTTAGCTCACTTGGGAGAGCATGGTGCTGACAACACCAAGTCAAGGGTTAAGATCCCCTTACCGGTCATCAAAAAAAAATCCATTCTGCACCCCTGGGAGGTTCTATATATCATAGTTTAGGTTACCTGCTATATAGGTCAATTTGAAATCTCTACCTTCAAGTTAGGGCTACACATCATGCTTAATATACTAGGGTCTTCAAAAAGTTCGTGGAAATAGTCGTATTATCTTTTAATCCTATTTTTCTATGAACTTTAAAGTACCTTCAGTATAATATGACCCTTATAATAGTTCAATTTCAAACTTTCTTTTTACCCATGAAGATTATTGCTCCTGCTGGATACTGGAGAATCATCTGTGACATCCCCCTCATCCCCATATCCAATTAAGTTTTGTTAAATATCTCATGTTCTTTCCATTTCTCTTCATCTTCTTTGTTGTCATTCTAGTCCAAGCCATGGTTATCTTCCACCTGAGTGACAGCTGTTGCATCCTAACTGGCTTGTTTACATTGTTTTGTTTTGCTCCTTTTCCAGTCCAGTTTTCACAGAGCAGGCAGTGATTTGTTGAAATGAAAATATGATGAGGTATGTCACTACTTAAAATCCTTCCTTCAGTGACTTCCTGTTGCTTTTAGGACAGAGCCCACTACTCCTGATGTGGTTTGCCTTGTCTGGTCTCCTTCAGCTGTCCCAGCCTCATTTCTATCCATCCCTCCTCTCTGACCTACAAGGACCCAGCCACCTTGTACTTTCAGTTCCAGGACAGTGCTGGTCTCTTCCTGCTTCAAGGCCCTCTCACAAACTATTCTCTGTGCTTGGAATACTGCCTCCTCCACTCTTCCCCTGCAAACTCCTACTTATCTTTAGGTATTGGTGTAAACGTCACATTTTTTCAAAGGAGTCTGTCCTAAAACTTATTTGGGTCTTATTATACACTGTAATAGCACTCTGTGTTTTACCTTTGTAAAATGTATTGAAAATTGCAATCAAAGAATTGTATAATCATTATCTGTGAAAAGCCTCTCTCCCTGTGGATGATAAGCTCCATGAGAACAGTGACTATGTGTCTTCTTTTACATTGTACTGCCAGCACTTAGCTTGGGGGACATTATAGGTCCTTAATACTTATAGAATAAAAGAATTGATTAAATTATTAGTTCTAGAGTCATTGCCTACTTAGAAATAAAGCACCAATAAAAATGACTTAAGATAGCCTGAATTCATCTATTTCCACAAGATTTTAGTACTTTTTCTGATTGAGGCACTATGCTAGGGGTTCATATAAAGACTTGTCTGTTTGCCTTTAAAAACTCTTATAGCCTAAGAATGTATAGATATCTTGTACACTGTTAGAGTGTGAATGAAATCTCAGGTCTGGTGGTGATTGTTTAGGTTATATTCAAAGGTACTGCAAATAACAAATCTATTTGTGATAATTTTCATCATTTTAAATATTATCTTCTACATAATAGATATACACAGACAACATGGTTCAAACAATGACCTTTATGCAACATAAATGTTGCTTGGACTCAGGAGCATTCTCTCAAGCACGGTATTTGGGTGGTTAAAATGCCTAGTGATAAATTCAAGGCTAACTAATAGAAACTTGTTTAAAAAGAGAAAGAATGTTAATGTTTTATTAAGGAATAGTATTTTAATTATAATAACTAAAAAACTAAGTATAGTTTTAGATTATAAAAAAGTATGAGAAATACGGGGTTTCAGTATCCAAAAGAGATATGGAGAAAACCAAGTGGTTGGTTAGCAGATCACTAAATACCTAAGGGAAATACCTCTAGCTGGTTCTAAATGATAACCCAAGGTAGAACTTCTCAATTTTAATGTGCATATGAATCATCAGGCATCTAGTTAAAATCCCCATTCTGATTCATTAGGTCTGGGGTGTGGCCTGAAGTTGTTCATTTACAACAAGCTCTCAGGGGGTACTGTGCTGCTGTGTAAGACCACACTTAGAGTAGATGACCTAGGGGACATTCAGGGAGATGAATGACTTTTCTACATCTCATGTTACTGAGGTATTAATTCTTTTTTATTTATTTTATTTTTTATTTTTTTGTGACCGGTAAGGGGATGGCAACCCTCGACACGGTGTTGCCCGCACCGCTCTCAGCCAGTGAGCGCACCGGCCATCCCTATATAGGATCCGAACCCGCGGCGGGAGTGCCACTGCGCTCCCAGCGCTGCACTCTCCCGAGTGCGCCACGGGGCCGGCCCTAATTCTTTACCTTTCTGACAGTTACTATGCCTAAGGTGCACTACTAGGTGCTGTGCAAGATAAGTGCAGTCCTGCCCTTGGATGGCTTTTACACAGTAGAGGTCTATTACACTGTTGTCTTTTTCAGTGTCTTTTTCTTACCTGTTTGTTTAAAGCTGTACATATAAGCAAATCAACTATTTTAAAGTTTTGCTTTCCCTTGCTATTTTAGAATCAGAAGAAACCTGAAAATGAGGATGACATGGAAATTAAGAAGCAGTTGTCCAAATATGAATCTCGGCTTTCAGCAAATGAGGAGAAAGTAGATACAGATGATCGTAAGTTCTTACGAGTGAATCTGAGTCATTGCTCTGTGATTTGCAGGCACCCCAGGCTCTCTGGGAGAGATGAGACCATGTCCTTTTGTTTGTTTGTTTTTTTAACATCTCTTTTTTTTTTTTCTTTAATTGCCAGTGAGTAGGTTGTTTCTGTGTGAATTACATTTATTTTTTCTCTAGTTTTTTATTTTGAGGTAAATTCAGACTTACAGAAGAGTTTAAGGAATAGTATAAAAAATTCCTGTATTCCCTTCGCTCAGGTTCCTCACTTATTTTATCACGCAATTATTTATTATTCTCTCTTTCTCTAAGTCTCTATACAGGCACAAATTTTTCTCTGAACCATTTGAGAATAGGTTATGGATAAAGAATAGGATATCTTTATCCCTAAATACTTCGGTGTATGTCTCCTAAGAAAAAGGACATTCTCTTAATATAATCCTCCCTACCCGCCCTTGCCAAAAAATTGGTCCAGAGTGCAATCCAGGATCAGAAGTTGCACTTAGTTGGCTCTCCTTTGGAGATTGTGTGATATTTTTTCATGGTTAGATCAGTTTTGGCAGGAACACCACATGTCTCGTGACATGGTGTGCCACCTGATGTGATGCTCTGTCACTAATTGGTGATGGCAATTTTGATCACTTGTCTAAGGTTGTGTCCATCATTCTCCATTGTAAAGTTACTATTTTTCCTGTAACTTGAGTGTTAGCTTGGCATTTCTTTTTTTTTTTTTTCTTCTCCTTTTTGTCTTTTTTCGTGTCCGGCAACGGATCACAACCCTCAGTGTCGCGCCCGTACCGGACCGGGACCGGCAACGGGATCGCAACCCTCAGTGTTGCGCCCGTACCGGACCGGGACCGGCAACGGGATCGCAACCCTCAGCGCCGCGCCCATACCTCGCTCAGCCAGTGAGCGGGAACCGGTCTGTATGTGGGATCCGAACCCTCGTCGGGAGCGCCACCGCGCTTCCCAAGCGGCGCACTGTAGCAGTGCGCCACCGGGCCGGCCCCAGCTTGGCATTTCTTATTGGACAAACTCAGTTAAGATTCAAATTTTAAACTGAACTCCTCGTATGACCTTCAAGGTCCCACTGGGCCCTTACTCTCGCTCATTGTTCTCACTGCTCCAGCCCCACTGGCCTTCTTTTCACCTGTGAGCACACACGTTTTGTCTTAGGGCCTTGCACTTACTGTTCTTTCTTCTTGGAATACTCTTCTGCCAGATCTTCACATCAATTCCTTCATCTGTTGTTCAGATTTCAACTCAGATATCTCCTCCTGAGGGGCCTTCTCTGGTCACCCAGATACAGGAAGTCTCCCACTCCCTCTCATTCATGTTACCCTTTAATTTCGACTTACCAGTCCATCCAATTACCAAATTTGTCGTGTGTTTCCTTCCTAAGTGGCCGTCTTGCCACAAGAACATAAGCTTCTTGAAGGCAGGTATTTTGTTGTGCCCCACTCTATCCCCAGTGCCTGCCAGAGTGCCTGGCACAGCATTGGTGCTCAATAGATAGTTGCTGACTGAGGGGAGAGAAAAACTATTGTTGCTGCTGCCTACTTGTAAGATTTCCTGTCCACCCTAAATAGCAGATAAAATGCTTTTGCTCTTCTTCCTGCATCTATTCCCTCTTAAACTTTTTTAATGGACTCGAGTGAAATGTGTAATGATGGGAGGGTATAGCTGCTCTAGAATTGGACCACAGTGTCAGGGATGCTCCCAAGAAAATTGATAGCAGTGTACAGGAGGACAAAGACAAAGCAATCTTATTGTTGCAGTTTACTTTCCTCTGTACAAACAGTCTTGGTGATGGTGAAATAATTCAGACACTTCTGTTTTTCCTTGAATTTTGGTCTCCAAAAAAAAGAATGTTAGATGACAGGATTATGCTTGTTTTTTATTTCCAATATGTAGTATTTTAAAAAAATAAATATTTTAAATATCTAAAAATATATTTTTCTAAGCATGTGCTTCTTTTATGATCAGAAAAAGTGTCATTTTTAAAAATGTAGGGCGCAGCCTTATAACACCAAGGTCACGGGTTTGGAGCCCTGCACTGACCAGCCACCAGAAAAAATTTAAAATGTAGGGAGGCGGGGCTGGCCAGTTAGCTAAATTGGTTAGAGCACAGTGTTGTAACACCAAGGTCAAGGGTTCACATCCCAGACTGGCCAGCCGGAAAAAAAAAAAAATATATATATATATATATATATAAAAAGAATCGGGAAGATAGTTATTGAATGTTAACCTTTAAAATCTATTCTTTTTTTTTTTTTAAAGGTGACCGGTAAGGGGATCTTAACCCTTGACTTGGTGTTGTCAGCACCACGCTCTCTGAAGCAAGCAAGCTAACCAACCATCCCTATATAGGGATCTGAACTTTTGGCCTTGGTGTTATCAGCATCACACTCTCCCAAGTGCGCCATGGGCCGGCCCTTAAAATCTATTCTTAATATGAGAGCCCATTCACTTTCTAAAATTCATTAAAATCTATTGATGTTTTTCATCAAGCATACTCTAATGTTTAGGTCTACAGGTGTGAGAGAGTTACCATCCTCTTTTGTTGACTTTGTCAGTGGGAAAGTTTGGAATGTGTCTAAGTGCATCAACAAAGCTTTTTGACTTTGTCCCATTGCCCTTTGTGTTTATTCCTAGGACCTGAAGGCTATTTACGAGCAGACACACAAGATCCCTCCCACTTTGATTCTCAACAGCCAGCAATCTTGGAAGAAGAGGAGGTCATGATAGCTCATGCTCATCCGCAAGAAGTCTACAATGAATATGTGCCCAGAGGATGCAAGAATAAATGCCATTCACATTTCCATGATACACTTGGCCAGTCAGATGACCTCATTCACCACCATCACGACTACCATCATATTCTCCATCACCACCACCACCAAAACCACCATCCTCACAGTCACAGTCAGCGCTACTCTCGGGAGGAGTTGAAAGACGCTGGTATTGCCACGTTGGCCTGGATGGTGATAATGGGCGATGGCCTGCACAATTTCAGTGATGGCCTAGCAATTGGTATACATCTACATATTTGTTCCTTGTTGGTTGACTCTGAAAATGTCACATTAAACACCCAGTCAAATTTTAATAAAGAATAGGTTAATTTATAAGGATATTAGTGACTTTCAAGATTATCAAAATGTTATTTCTTTGTTGGCTACTTTGACAATGAAGTACTCAATAAGTGTAAATACAGTTAAGTGCTAAGAACTGTGCCTGGCGCCCATTACCTAAATTTTTATTTTTTATTTTTTGGCAGCTGGCCGGTAAGGGGATCTGAACCCTGGACCTTGGTGTTGTCAGCATCATGTGCTACTGATTTGGCTAACTGGCCAGCCCCTCATTACGTAAATTGTAATTATCAAAAGTTGTTCTTAATTTGCAAGGTCTTAAGATCAGGCTTTAACATGTAGGGAGCATGTGTGAGATTTTTTTCCCCCTGTACATTGAAGTTCCTTTATCTGTAATATAAGTAATATGAGGGTAGTTCAAAAAGTTCATGGAAAAATAGAATTAAAAGATAATATGAATCTTTCCATGAACTTTTTGAACTACCCTCATATTTGTTAAGGTAAAGTGATCTTTTCCATTGTCTTTTCTTTCATGCTAAAGGAATCTTCATATATCTGGTAAGTCCAGTTACCAATCTCTATCCAAAGAATTATAGAATTCTTACTATTGTTATAGCAGGCTGGCTGGTTAGCTCAGTTGGTTAGAACATAGCCTTATAACACTAACGTCACAGATTTGGATCCCTGTACCTGCCAGCCACAAAAAAAAAAAAAAAGAAACCGTAAATTGTTATGCCACTTTGGGAGATAATAGAATACTTACAAATTTTAGTAATTTAGCGCTGAAAGGAACCATGGATATAATTACCAATTAGACAGCATAGGCCTGGAAAGGTAAAGCCACTAGCCCAAGGAGGCAGTGCTGTTCTGTAGCCAGGCTGAGGTGAGCCCAAGCCATGGGTCCATGGGAGTCTGGTGCTCTTCCCCCTATACTGTATTGTATGCACCATGAGCAGACTAAGGAGGAATGTCTAAATGCTTAGTCATGGTTTATATTGATCGATTGCATGAGCTATTTATCTTAGAGTCTCCTTATGAGATAGTGGAAGAGTGAATGTAAACAAATCTAATCACGTGAATTGCTCAGGCAAATGAAACATTTATACTCTTGACAGCAGAGTTTCTTTCTAAACCTTTTAAATCAGTTTATTTTATATGGTAGCAGTTACTTCTCAGGTTTATGTAAGACCACCTACTTATTCTAAGGCATAGTTAAACCTTCCATTCTCTATCATACCTGCTTGTGCTTCTTTGGGAAATTTAGACCTACTGAAATATAATCTAAGATTTCTTATAAAGAAGATACAGAGTTGGGTTGGGAAAGTTCTTTTGATTCACAGCCAAAATATAGTTTATTTCTTTACCTCATTTTGTGTGCTGATCAGATTAAAAAACACAAGCCAAAATTTTTCCAATTGACCTTTTTTTACACAGGTGCTGCTTTTACTGAAGGTTTATCAAGTGGTTTAAGTACTTCTGTTGCTGTATTTTGCCATGAGTTGCCTCATGAATTAGGTAAGAGAACCATATAAACTGTATTTGCTAGGTGGGAGAAATGTCGTAGTGTCACTGGCTTTTGCTAATAATAATCAAGCTTCTTCAAAACTTCCATTCCTTCTCATAAGTCTGCTAACCTACCTGGCTTTTGTTTCTTACTGAGCACAAGTTTATTTCCAGCCAGAATTCTGACCCCACAAGTATGAATACACAGTCGCCTATGTGGGGTTGCCAGAGTGGCAGCTGGGCCCTTTCTGTCATCTTCTTCCCCTGCCAGATATCTTTGCATACTGTCATACTGGTGATATCAGTGATCATCTTTATACACACACTGTGAATAAGACTACAGGATACAAAGGAATCATTTTACATTAAACAGAGAGGAGTTGGTCAAGAGAATCTCACTGGAGTAGAAGAAAAGGGAAATTGATGAGTTGTGTTTTGAATATTGTTCTTCTTTGTCACTAATACATAAAACCTTCCTTAGTTGTTCTGGATTCTAGTTCATGTGTTTGTTTTTCCTCTTATAGACACATATTCATTCACACACACCCCTGATGCCATTTTCACTTATTTCTTGCCATGTGTTCCACCATTTAGAAGGCCACCCATCTGCCTGCTCAATGTGTGCAGTCTTCAACATGTTATTTGAGTTTCACATTCTAGATCCTTCATGCCCTGCGAAGCCTCTCTTAACTATTTCCATCTTCATATGTCTTTTCTCCTTTTGTAACTATAACATTAGACTCTTTAGCTCTTAATTATGTGTTTTCTTTGTCATTTGCTGGTCATTTCATGTGTGTTCTCTTCCTTCCCCTCCCTTCTTTATGGCCAATTATAAAATCCTTGAAGACAGTGCAAGAATACAATAGTAGATTCATGGTATTTATCATTCGTTGACAAAGTGTAAGCCTTAAAAAAATGTTGGATAAAAGATATTTTAGTTCATGCAGCTGTTAGGGTGATTTATGCTGATTAACACTGCTTTAGTCCTGGGTAAGTTTGCTTTTTTTTTCTGTCTTTCAAAAAAATTAGAGAATTTTCTTGAATGTTAGAAGTCTTAAAAATGATTTTCTTAGATCTGCATATGTATCTTAAAAATGATTTTTCACTCTATCCTTTTGTTTTCTGTTCAGGTGACTTTGCTGTGTTACTAAAGGCTGGCATGACTGTTAAGCAGGCTGTTCTTTATAATGCTTTGTCAGCCATGCTGGCATATCTTGGAATGGCAACAGGAATTTTTATTGGTCATTATGCTGAAAATGTTTCTATGTGGATATTTGCACTTACTGCTGGCCTATTCATGTATGTTGCTCTGGTTGATATGGTAAGTTTTAAGAAGTCAAATTGTATTATTGACTAACAAAGTAGAGAAAATGTTCAGTAAAACATCATTTAAAAAAATGTTTTAGACTGAATGCAGTAGTGATGAGAAGTAATTCTGTATTCAAAGGTGGTATGTGAAAATACAGGTCCTAGAGAGGTGTTGTTTTTTTTATTTGTTTGTTTGTTTTGGATTCTTGATCTCAAGGACACCTTACCTAATGTGTATTTAGGATACACAGAAACATCAACCCCCATCTGTAGGATCCGAACCCGTGGCCTTGGTGTTATCAGCACCGCACTCTACCAAGTGAGCCACGGGCTGGCCTTCATGTATCTTTTTAGAGTAGAATCTAAGTTTTCGGGCATTGAATTGTCTATAGATTTGTAGGAAGCCTAGGACAAGCCACATGTTGGCATGTTGTGTGTACTTCCAGAATGCTTTAAAGTTCGACAAAGTAGTCATTCGAGGGTACTTCAAAAAGTGAAGAGGCTGGCTGATTAGCTCAGTTTGTTAAAGCATAGTGTCATAACACCAAGGCCAAGGGTTTGACTCACCATAATGGCCAGCTGCCAAAAAATAAGTAAAGTTAGTGGAAAAATAGAATTAAAAAATACACATCTTTCCACTAACTTTTTGAAGTACTCTTGGATCGTTTTGACAGCAACGGCCACATAACAGTCCCAGCCAATCTTATTGCTAAAACTGTATTTTACATAGTGTAAGTTTTCCTATCTCTGAATGAAAGGCAAACCACATGTTATATTCAGTTCAGATAAGCAGGCAGTACCTGCTGCAGGGATATCAAGATAGCTTTTCATTTTACAGTGGAGCTGACTGGACCAATAGAAGTTTTTACTTGCTCAGAACACTATGAATAATCATTGTTAATTAAACAGCTAGGAAATGCTGTGACATTAGCTAGAGTCAGTATGTACGTAGTTATGTTTTAAGGAATTGACCCATAGTATATCCAGCTACAAGTAAAGCTAGTATACTGTCCTACAAGTTCTTCTAACAGCTAATGTAGTTCAGAAAACTTAAATGTTACTCTTTTTTTGTTTGTTTTTCTTTAAGGTACCTGAGATGCTGCACAATGATGCTAGTGACCATGGATGTAGCCGCTGGGGATATTTCTTTTTACAGAATGCTGGGATACTTTTGGGTTTTGGAATTATGTTACTTATTTCCATATTTGAACATAAAATTGTGTTTCGTATAAATTTCTAACTAGGGCATAAATGCTAGAGTAGCTTAAAAAAATATTGCTGTCTATAGTTTGAATAGTTCGTAGGGAAATGAGTTTGTATGCTGTGATGTGCAGCACTTAAAGTTAGTAGATATTGTGATTTTTGTATTGAACATTGCCATGTGTTATGCTTATAAGGTCAGTTGTGGTAACATAAAGTTACGTTTTAATATTTAAGTTATTCTGTTTTGGAAATAAAAGCTGTATGTGCAATTCACGATTATTACCAGTTTTTTGTATAAATTGGAGATTTGGCATGACGTGTTCTGTATATTTCAGGAAAAATGTCTTTAATGCTTTTTCTAGAACTAATTTAACACAGTAATTTCCATGCTGGATTTTAGGCCTCTGAAGAACTGCTGGTGTTTAGAGTAAGAATGTGCATGAAGCCTAAGATACCAATAAACCTTGTACTTAATTTAAACTAAGAAATAAAGCGGAAAAAAGAATTTGAGAATTGAGGAGGCGTAGATTTCTTATAAAAATCACAAAATTGGTTAGAAAGTAGAGGGGGAAAGTTTAGATTTAAGTAAAAACAGGCAAAATTAGTATAGAGTGCATTCATAAATTGTCAGAGTATTAATGTTCCTGTAAAAACACAGTGAGCACTTTTCAAATACTAATTTAGTTGTACATTTACCTTTTTTTATAATAGAGAAGTCTAAAAAATGTATTTAATGAATTCAAGCAATATATCACTTGACCAAGAAATTGGAACTCTTAAATATTTGTGTGGAGATATACCAGATGAGTATAATGAGTAATGGAAGACCTGGTTGGTGCCGTTGTATATCACCAAAAGTTGTATAATTGGGTGTTCTGGTTTACTAAATGTTAGTATTAGTACTTTGATATATATGAGGTCATGAAAACCAGACATTGTAATTTGACTTCTTAGAATCAGAAAGTATTTTGGTATCTTTCAGTGCTTCAGTGTTGTCATCATGAGCAATTGTCATTTTAAATATAGTACTGTAGACATACTAGGGCTGTCTGTGGCATTCTCTAGATGTTTTTTTACAAAATAAATTCCTCATGTCAGCTTGATGTCAGACATCTGATTTTCTTTTTCTTTACCATCTTAACCATTTTTAAGTGTAGAGTTCAGTAGTTTTAAGTATATTCATGTTGTTGTGCAGTGGATCTCCAGAACTTTTTCATCTTGCAAAACTGAAACTGAGGGCCAGCCCATGGCTCACTTGGGAGAGTGTGGTGATGATAGCACCAAGGCCACAGGTTTGGATCCTGTATAGAGATGGCTGTTTAGCTCATTTGAGAGCGCGTGGTGCTGACAACACCAAGTCAAGGGTTAAGATCCCCTTACCGGTCATTGATAGCACCAAGGCCACAGGTTTGGATCCTGTATAGAGATGGCTGTTTAGCTCATTTGAGAGAGCGTGGTGCTGACAACACCAAGTCAAGGGTTAAGATCCACTTACCGGTCATCCAAGGGTTAAGATCCCCTTACCGGTCATTTTTTGGGGGAAAAAAAACAAAAAACTGAAACTGTATACTCATTTAAAAAGTCCCCATTCCCTCCAAACCCCTGATAACCATCATTCCACTTTGTTTCTATAAAATTGAGATGTCTGATTTTTAAAATTAATCCAGATTATAGTATACTAATCAATTTTGTATTGTATTGGGTGGCCTTATTCAATTTTTAAATTCTTTATCACAAAAAGCACTTCAGAAAATATTTGGCCATAGTTTGTTCCCAGCTGTCCCTAATTTTTTTCTTTTTAACAGAGGCCTAAACCTGGAGAAGAAGCATTAATACTAGAGAGAATACTCTAGAGAGAATCCGTATTTTAATTTAGGATCTTTAAGATGGAGAACACCCCTCCAATGATTAGGAGAGACACAAAATGATGCTGAGGCAACAAAATTATAAGCATTCAGGGCCGGCCCCGTGGCTCACTCGGGAGAGTGCAGCACTGGGAGCGCCAAGGCCCCAGGTTCGGATCCTGTATGGGGATGGCCAGTGCGCTCACTGGCTGAGTGTGGTGTGGACCACACTGAGCCAAAGGTTGCAATCCCCTTACCTTTCCAAAAAAAAAAAAAAAAAAAAACAAACATACACCAAAATTTTTTTTTTAATTTTAAAAATGAAGAAAAAAT
>NW_007727849.1:121887-180034 GCF_000696425.1 Galeopterus variegatus | reverse complement strand
TGTCCAAAAAAAAAAAAAAAAACAAACATACACCAAAATTTTTTTTTTAATTTTAAAAATGAAGAAAAAATTTAAAATTATAAGCATTCACTACTATGAGAAGCAAGTAGACAATATCCCATCCTACGTCTAGGGCCTACTGACAGACCATGGAATCAGCATTTCTGTGCCCCAAACCAAGTGAAGAGTATGGGTAACAAGAATCACTTAATTGGGGGTACCTCCAAGGGTGAGATAAAAAATCTCCTTTGGCTGAATTAATGATTACTCTGCTCCAGAAACTCAGAGACCTACACTGATGCCCCTGCTATATTACTACAAGGTGAGGAAGTTCTTGTAATAGCTAGAATGTTCCAGTCCACAAAAATAGGATGAATAGGAACTATGGTTCCCACTCCATTTTGGACCTGTAGCAGGTATGTGAAGATTTAAAGTTCCATGGCTCTGTGTAGGAGAATGGAGATGATTTTCCTCTCCATTGCAGAAAATGCAGGAGCTGTAGAAAAAGAGAAGACACAAATATCTTGAATGAAAAGGAGATAGAAATTAAGTAGATTCAAGAAATCATAAAAGCAGCTTATATATTTGGGAACTTTGATGTAGGTTAATTTTCTGGGAAAATACAAAATGTTCACTCAAGGGGGAAAAAAACACAAATGACTTAAAATGATCACATCAAAATTCTCTCTTTTCCCCCCACCCCTACAACCACCAGCAGAAACACAAGGCCCAATTAGTTCTAAGTTTTACCAAAACTTCAGGAAACACATAAATCCCTAGTTTATTCGGATAGTTTCTGGAATTAAAAAGAGGAAGTTCCCCATTATTGGCCAGATGCAAAAAAAAAAAAAAAATGTTAATTGAGGTTAGCATAATCTTGATACTAAAACTTTGTTGGGAAAGGCAGTCTGTCTTGGATCCTGAGTCCCTGTGTATTCTCACTGGTTATGTCAAAAATGTAAGGACCTGACCACTTTGCCTGGGCCATGTGTCTGAGCAATCTCGAAATATGAGGTTCTGGAACAAAGAGCAGACTTGTATTAAAATGGTGAATTCCCTAAGGCCAGTGTTCCTCAACTGCTACACAAACTCACTGCATATGCAGTACCCATCTGGGAACTTTCACCTTGCTCCTGTGGGACTTGGGGATTGAGGGAAACGTGCTAAGGATATTCATGCTATTTGCTGTGCTGTGAGCAGTAAAGTCCTTTGACCCAGAAGTCTCATATCCTATGCCAGCAACCACAGAACAGTACAGGCTAACTTGCCCCTTGTAAAATCCCAGAGCCTGACAAAATCTCACATTGTACAGGAAAAGCAGAAATGAATATAGACAAAAGAATCCTAAATAAAATTGCAAGTCAAACTCAGCAGTATATAATATGATCAAGAAAGATGACCCTAGAGATGCAAGGAATGGTTCATCAGAAAACCTATTACTATGAACATACCGTATTAACAGATTTTTTTTTAATGACAATCATAATTAAATCAAATTAATGAAATATTCAGGATTAAAGAAAAACATTTTAGCATATTAAAAAGAGGAGAATGTTTAGAGTTTAAGTAGTCTATTACAAACTTGTCTGTTTACTGATACTCTTATCCTATGTAGTTAAGAGTTTAAGAAAGAGCAGCAGGCAAGGAAGGGGAAGGGAAACGTGCAGAGAGGGCTATTGGCAGACCAGAAAGAGAAACTGTAACTCATTGTGGAGTGGAGCTTGACTCCCCCAACTGTCTGCTTACGTATAAAGTAAAATTAAAGAAGGTAGGAAATTGCCACAACTCCATAGCACTGTATCACCATAATCACAGTGTCATTGAGGGCTAGAATGTATTTGTTCTCTTTTTTCCCCGTTTTTGTTGTGGTGAATATACATAACAAAATTTACCATTTTAAGCATTTTTAAGTATAGTTCAATGGCATTAAGTACATTCACATCATCACCGCTTATTTCCAGAACTTTTTCATCCTCCCATACTGAAACTCTGTACCCTTTAAACAGTAACTCCCCATTCTTCTACTGACAGAAAGTAGTACAGTGACTACCAGGGGCTGTTTATTTCTATGTATTTGACTACTCTTGAGTAGGTCAAATAAGTAGAATTATACAATACTTGTCCTTTTCCATCCAGCTTATTTCAGTTAGCATAATGTCTTTGAGATTCATCCATGTTGTAGCATGTGTCAGAATTTCATTCATTTTTAAGGCTTAATAATATCCCATTATATGTGTATAACACATTTTGTTGATCCTGTCATCCATTGATGGATTTGAATTGTTTCCACCTTTAGGCTATTGCAAATGTGCTTTTATGAACATAGGTGTACAAATAACTGTTCAAGTCCTTGCTTTCAAGGGGCTATATACCCAGAAGTGGAATTGCTGAATCATATGGTAATTCTATGTTTACTTTTTTAAAGAACTACCATACAGTTTTCCACAGTGGCTGCACTATTTTACATTCCCACCTGCAATGCTCAAAGGTCACAATTTCTCCACATTTTCGTCAGCAGTTGTTTTCTGGTTTTGTTTGTTTGCCTGTTTTTTTTTGTTTGTTTTTTGTTTTTTTTCCTTTTTGTCTTTTTTCGTGACCGGTAACGGGATCGCAACCCTCAGTGTCGCGCCCGTACCGCGACCAGCAATGGGATCGCAACCCTTGGTGTCGCGCCGCACTGCGCTCAGCCAGTGAGTGGACCAGTCTCTACATGGGATCCGAACCCTTGGCGGGAGCGCCGCTCTCAACCGAGTGCGCCACCGGGCCGGCCCTGTTTGCCTGTTTTTTAATGATAATCATGTCTCATCGTGGTTTTGATTTGAATTTCCCTACTGACTAAAGATGTTGAGCATCTTTTCATGTGCTTGTTGGTCATTTGTATATCTTCTTTTCATAGAAATATCTGCTCAAGTCCTTTGCACATTTTTTCATTGGGCTGTTTTTTTTTGTTGAATTGTAGGCGTTCTTTATATATTCTGGATATTAATCCCTTTTCAGACATGTGATTTGCAAGTACTTCTCCCATTCTGTGTTTTGCCTTTTCACTCTGTTGATAGTGCTCTTAGATGCACAAAGTTTAAAAATTTTGATGCAATCCAATTTGTCCGTTTTTAAATTTTGTCTTCTATGCCTTTGGTGTCATACCTAAGAAATCTTTGTCAAATACAACTTCATGAAGCTTCTCCCGTATGTTTTTCTCTAACAGTTTTATAGTTTTAGCTCTTATATTTAATCCTTTGATCGATTTTTGTTCACAGCATAAGGTGAAGTTCCAATTTCATTCTTTTGCATGTAGAGAAGTATTGCTATCACCATCTGTTAAAATGACTGTCTTTTCCCCATTGAATGGTCTTGGCATCCTTGCAGAAAATCATTTGACATGTATGCGAGGGTTTATTTCTGGGCTCTCTATTCTGTTGGCCTATATGTCTTTCTTTATGTCAGTACCACATTTTTCATTATTATAACTTTCTGACCATATGAGGGATCTTCAAAAAGTTCATAGAAAGATTCATTTTATCTTTCAATTCTATTTTTCCGTGAACTTTTTGAAGTACCCTTATATTTATTGAGTTGATTGCTAAAGTTTCTATTCTTTCTTGATTACTGTAGATTTATAGTAAGCTTGAAATAAGTTTTAAAATCATGGCATCTTCGACTTCATTCATTTTTATTCAGGCTATTCTAACTCCTTCCTTCCCATATAAATTTTAGAATCAGTTTTTCAGTCTACAAAAAAAAAATTATGCTGAGATTTTGATTGGGATTATGTTAAGACTATAGATAAATATGGAGAGAATTGACAATATTGAGACTTAACAATATCGTCTTTTTTTTTTTTTTATTTCGTGACCGGCAACAGATCGCAACCCTCAGTGTTGCGCCCGTACCGGACCAGGACTGGCAACGGGATCGCAATCCTCGGTGTTGCTCCCGCACCTTGCTCAGCCAGTGAGCGGCCGGTCTGTATGTGGGATCCGAACCCTCGGCGGGAGCGCTGCCGCGCTTCCCAAGCGGCGCACTGTAGCAGTGCGCCACCTGGCTGGCCCTTTTTTTTTTTTTTTGTTTCAAAGATGACCGGTAAGGGGATCTTAACCCTTGACTTGGTGTTGTCAGGACCACGCTCTCCCAAGTGAGTGAACCGGCCATCGCCATATAGGGATCTGAACTCATGGTCTTGGTGTTATCAACACCACACTCTCCCAAGTAAGCCATGGGCCGGCCCAAATACTGTCTTTTAATCTATGAATAATAGTTTATCTCTCCATTTATTTAGGTCTTTAAACAATTTCTTTCATCAGTGCATGATTTTCAGCATGCAAATCTTGCATGCATTCTGTTAAACTTATGCCTAAGAATTCCATGTTTTTGGTGCCATTATGAATCATTCTGTTTTTCAATTTCCATTTCCAATGTTTTCTAATATGATTTCTGTGTGTTAACTTTATATTCTCAACCTTGCTAAACTCACTTATTAGTTCTAGGAGATTTTTGTAGTTTGGGACTTTTTTAAATTTAGAAGTGTCACCTTTGAGTAGAGGAAATTTCATTTCTTCATTTCCAATCTGTATGCCTTTTATTTCTTTTCCTTTTACTACACTGGCTAAGACTTCCAGTATATGTTGAATAGAAATAGGGAAAATGGATGGACATCTTTGCTTTGTTCTGATCTTATGGGGGAGGCATTCAGTTTTTTACCATTAGGTATACTGTTAGCTCTAGGTTATTTTTGTAGATGCCCTTTATCAGTTTGAGGAAGTTCCCTTTCACTCCTAGTTTGTTGAGAATTTTTATCATGAATGAACATTGAATTTTGTCAAATGCTTTTTTGGCATCAACTGATATAATCATGTGGTTTTAATATGGTATGCTATGTTGCTTTATTTTCAAATGATAAACCAGCCTTACATTCCTAGGAAAAATCCCATTGTCCATGATATTTTATCCTTTTTATGTATTGCTGGATTCAGTATGCAAATATTTTGTTGAGTATTTTTGTTTCTATGTTATGCTCATGATGGATAATGATCTGTAATTTTCTTGCACTGTCCTTGTCTGGTTTTACTGTCGGAATAATGCTGGCCATATAAAGTGAAAAGGGAAGTACTTCCTCCTTTTCTATTTTCTGGAAGAGATTGTATAATCTGGGCCTGGAGTTTTTTTTTTGAAAGTTTTTAATCTATGAATTCAATTTTGTTAATACATATAGAAATATTCAGGTTATCTATTTCATCTTGAGAGAGTTTTGGTACTTTGTGTCCTTCAAGGAATTGTTTCATTTCTTCTTTTATTATTATTATTATTATATATTTTTTGTGGCTGGCTGGTACAGGCATCCAGGCCTGTGACCTTACTGTTATAAGATTGCACTCTTATTTCTGCTAAGTTGCTAAATTTATAACCATAGAGTTGTTCATAGTATTTACTTATCCTCTTAACAGCAGTAGGTTCTGTAGTGAAATCATTTGTACTGTTGGTAATGTGTCTTTTTGCTTTTTTTTCTTTGTCAGCCTGACTATAGGTTTAACAGTCTTACTGATTTTCTTAAAGAACTGGCTTTTGGGTTAATTTTATTATCTGTTTTCATTTGCATTGATTTGTGTGCTATCTTTATTATTTCCTTCCTTCTATTCGTTTTGGTTTTATTTTGTTTATTTTCTAATTTATTAAAGTAGAAGTTGAGATTATTGATTTGAAATCTTTCTTTTTTCTAATATAAGGATTTAATGCTATAAGTGTCCCTCTATGTTGCATTTTCATTTCTGTTCAGTTCAAGATAAAGTGAAAGGATAAGGGAATACTATACCTATGTAAATTTGGTAACTTAGATCAAATGGACCAATTCCTCAAAAACCACAAATTACCAAGAGTCACCCCAGATGAGTAAGAAATAGTATTGAAACTATTAAAGAAATTTAATTCATAGCAAAAACCTTCTGAAAAAGAAATTCCAGGCTGAGATGGTTTCACTGAAGAATTCTATCAAATATGTTCAGAAGAATAATAGCAATAGTTCATCATCTCCTTTAGAAAATAGAAGAGAAGGGAATACTTACCAACTCATTTTATGAGAACATTACCCTGATATCAAAACCAGACAAGGATAGTATGAGAAAAGAAAACTACAGACCAAGAAAAAGCACATTATCATATAATTAATGCAGGAAAAACATTTGATAAAAGTTAACCATTTATAATTAAGAAAAAAATTCAGTAAACTATAGTTAACATTAACATTATACTTATTTGTGAAAGACAAATGTTTTCCCCCTAAATAGGATATAAAGCAAGGATTTCCATTCTCACCACTTGTTTTCAACATTGTATGGGAAATCCTAGTTAGTAAAATAGCCAAGAAAAAGTAATAAAAATGCATACAGATTGGAAAGGAAGAAATAAATTATTGCTATATAGATGACATGATTGTCTACATATCCCAAGGAATCTACAAAAAAACCTTCTAGAACTAGTAAGTGAGTAAGCAAGGTTACAGGATACAATGTCAACACTCAAAAGTCAAACATATTTCTGTTTACTAACAATTAACAATTGGAAACTGAGATTTAAAAATAAAATTCTATTTACAATAACTCCTTCAAAAATGCAATGCTTATGTATGATTTTGGCAAGACATGTACAGGATATTTATTCTGAAAACTACAAAATGCTCATGGAAGAAAAAAAAGAAAACTAAATGAGAGACATACCATGTTCATAGATTGGAAAACTCAATAAATGTGTCCATTACAATCAAAATCCTAGCAGGATCTTTTTAGATATAGATACGTGGATTCTTAAACTTATATAGAAAGTCAAATGAACTAGAGTAACCAAAACAATTTTGCAGAATAATGAAGTTGATGGAATCATAGTATCTGACTTGAAGACTTTCTGTAAACCTGCCATAATCATGACTCTGTGATAGTTGCCAAAAGACAAATATATAGATCAATGGAATAGAAAAGAAAGTCTAGAAATAGACTTACATAAATATAGCCAACTTACTTTTAACAAAAGTGAAAAGGCAATTCAGTGGAGCAACCATTTTCTTTTTTTTTTTTTTCCTTTTTGTCTTTTTTCGTGACCGGCAACGGATCCCAACCCTCAGTGTTGCGCCCGTACTGGACCGGGACTGGCAACGGGATCACAACCCTCGGTGTTGTGTCCGCACCTCACTCAGCCAGTGAGCGGCCGGTCTGTATGTGGGATCCGAACCCTCGGCTGGATTGCCGCCGCGCTCCCAAGCGGCGTGCACTGTAGCAGTGCGCCACCGGGCCGGCCCGGAGCAACCATTTTCAACAAATGATGTTGGAACAATTGAACATTATGAGCAAAAAAATGAACATATACCTAAACCTTATGTCTTGTATAAAAATTTACCCAAAATGGATCATCAGAGATATAAATATAAAACCACAAGACTTGTAGAATAAAACATAGGAGAAAATCTTCATGACCTGGGGTTAGGAAAAACATGAACCAAAAGTACAATCCATAAAAGAATAAATTGATAATTCAGACTTTATCAAAATTGAAGATGTTTGTTCAATAAGAATGTAAAAGAGAAGCTACAGACAGGGAGAAAAATATTTGTAAATCACATATCCAACAAAGGACTGTATCCAGAATATGTAAAGGACTCTCATAACATAATAGTGAGAAAACGATCAAGTTCTTTAAAATGGCCAAAAGACACAGAGGAGATATGGTAGCACATGAAAAGATATTCAACATCTTTAATCATTAAAAAAAACACAAGTTAAAACCATGATGAGATATCGCTAACCTAGTAGAATGGCTACCATAAAAAATTAGAACGATATCAATTGCTGGTAAAGTTGTGGAGCAACTGAACTTTCACACATTGCTGGTGGCTTTGCAAAATGGTACAGCCACTGTGGAAAACAATTTGGTAATTTCTTACAAAGGTAAACATAAACATATAAGTACATTATGACTCAACAATCCCTTTCCTTTGTATTTACCCTAGGGTGATTAAAACGTACGTTTACACAAAAACTTGTATAACAGTCCTGTTCAAGATCTCTAGAAGCTGGAAACCACCCAAATGTCCTTCAACTGTTGAATGGGAAAACAACACTGTGGTTTATTTGTATAATGTAATGCTACTCAGTATTAAAAAGAATTAACTATTGATACAGGCAAAAACTTTCATGAGTAGCAAAAGCATTTTGCTAAGTGAAAGAAGGCAGACTCAAAAAGTTACATAGTCTGGAAAAGATAATATGATTGGGAGAACAGATTAGTGGTTTTCCAGTATTAGTGTTGGGGAGGGTGTGACTATAAAGTGGTAGCATAAGGAGTTTTGCAGGGAGTAATGGAACTATTCTGTATGCTGAATTTGGTGGTGTTACACGAATCTATATATGTATTAAAAGTCACAGAACTCAGACTGGCCAGACACACAAGAAATAAATTAATAAAATAAAATAGAAAATAAATAAAACTCACAGAACTCTACCACAAAAAAAGGTAAATTTTCCTGTATGTTAAATTTTTTTTTAAAGAATAAAGTAGATTTTTCACTATTTGATTGACTCAATTTATAATATCGAGTTATTTATACATGGATGTAGGTGTGTACTTATATTTTGTAAAGATATACAGTAAAGAGAGGGACTTTAGTATTCTTTATAAATTTCTCCACTTGAATTTATATTTTTACCATCTTTTTTTGTTGTAGTAAAAGATACAATATTAAAATTTACCATGTTAACCATTTTTTAAGGGTACATTTCAGTGACATTAAGTGTATTTACATTGTTGTGCAACCATCACCACCGTCCATATCCAGATCTCTTTTATCTTCTGAAATTGAAACTCCATACCCATTAAACGATAACTCCTCATCCCTTGGCAAACACCATTCTACTATGCTTCTATGAATTTGACAACTCTGGGTACCTCATATAAGTGGAACTTACACTATTTGTCCTTTTGTGAGTGGCTTATTTAACTTAGCATAATGTCATCAAGGTTCATTCATCCATGCTGTAGCATGTATCAAAATTTTATTCCTTTTTAAAGCTGAATAATATTCCATTGAGTATGTAGACCACATTTTGTTGGTCCATTCATCTGTAGATGGATACTTGGGTTGTGTTCACTTTTAAGCTACTATGAATAATGTTGAGATGAATGTAGGTGTACAAATACCTGTTTGAGTTCCTGCTTTCAATTCTCTGGAGGTGTATACCCAGAAGTGGAATTGATGAATCATATGATAATTCTATGTGTAAATTTCTGAGGAACTGCCATACTGTTCTCTACATCAATGGCACCATTTTACATTGTGTCTTTTTAAACCAAAGATAAAGATATTTGCATTTGGGCAAGAATTATATAATTAAATACATTATTTCTTTCATTTAAGTATAAAATTCCATGATTCTATTATAACTACTTTAATATGAAATAAGATTTGTAAACTAATTTACAAAATTAAACATCATTTGTTAAGTTGTTCCTGTGAGAAAAAGCCTTCATAGATTTCCTATGTTGGTTTAGAAATCTTTTTTTTTTGTACTTGGGGATGCCAATATTGGGAATATTTAGAATATATTTTAATCAGTATAGTAAACCAGAATTTAATCAGTGCAGTAAGCCCAATTTAATGGAACCAGGCTGCCGCCTTGTGGAATTTTAATGTAAGTTCAAATTTTGCAAATTGAAAGGATGACTGTAACTTGGAAAGATGCCGCTCGAGTTCAATTATTAGTTATTTTTTTCAATGCCAATTTAAAGAACTACCTTAATTTAACATAACTATGCAAGATTTATATGAAGAGAAGAGAACTTCAAATGTTGGACCTAAATATTTGAATAAATGTAAAGGTATTTCCTATTCTTAGGGGGAATGGACTACAGACATGAACTGAGAGGAAATGGGAAAAGATGCAAATGGCTTTTCATCAGATGAAAGGTTACATATTGCAGGATTTCAATCTCACTCATACGGAAAAATGCGATTTAAAAATATAATTGTCTACAAGATGGATAGGCCTTTGAAAACATGCTAAGTGGAGTAAGCCATACACAAGAGGACAAATACTGTAGTTCTTTTTTACTGAATGTTGTTACCTTAAAAAATAAGCTTCTTAGTCCCATTTTACCTTAGATGAAAACATCTGGCAAATGGGAAGGGGTGATGAAGTAAGAAAAATAGTATTTATTAAAGTCTATTGTAGTATTCTACCTAATTCTCTTTAATCCCCATAACAACCCTACAATATACACCTTACTAGTTCTGTATTGCAGATGAAGAAAATGAAGTTCGGTGAGATTACTTGATCTAATGTAAATCCCAGAGCTAGTTGATGCCACACAAGAGGTTTAAACTCCTGCCTACCAAAGTTGAAAAATTTGGGAGTTCAGCTTGGGCATCCCTATCTTAAAAGAGATTTCCCAGTCTGATATCTGATGTCCTTTTTCTCCATTTCCTTTGAGACATGTGAGTCCACCATTAGAGATGGGGCACATATCCTGAGGTATGATGGGCTGTCTGATTATGGATTTTATTCTTCAGTTCACAGGAAAAGTGCATGGCTCCAGATAGAGAGACATGAAGTAGCTGGGTGATATGCCTGCCAAACAGGTTGGGCTTGCTGGGCTGCACCATAAAATGCCAGGCTTTTGGGCCGGCCCGGTGGCGCACTGCTACAGTGCGCCACTTGGGAGCGAGGCGGCGCTCCCGCCGAGGGTTCGGATCCCACATACAGACCGGTTCCCGCTTACTGGCTGAGCGAGGTGCGGGCGCGACACCGAGGGTTGCGATCCCGTTGCCGGTCCCGGTCCGGTACCGGCGCGACACTGAGGGTTGCGATCCGTTGCCGGACACGAAAAAAGACAAAAAGGAAAAAAAAAAAATGCCAGGCTTTGAACAAAGGAGAACCAATTTAGTATTCCAGGACTTGGCTAGAACATACCTTAATCATTTTATTTTATTTTGGTTTTTGGTGGCTGGCCACTAAGGGGATTTGAACCCTCGACCATGGTATTATCAGCACCATGCTATAGCCAAATTTCAATCATTTTAGAGAAATATTGCCAAATGAACATGTTCATAAATGTGAGACCAACATTGTGATGGGTCTGAAAACCATTAATTCAACAAATCTTTATAGAGCTCTGCTATGACCAGATGCTGTTCTATGCAGTGTTTTGTTAATTAGCAAAATAAGCCAAAAACCCTGCCTTTATGGAGTTTTCATTCCAGAGAGAACAGGTAGACAAGAAATAAGATAAATAGGTAAATTACATGGTATATTAGAAAGTGATACTTTACAAAAAAAAAATAAGGAATCAGATGTTTCTCCTGAAAAGAAAAGGCCCAGGGAAGTGCCAAATCTAATAGTCAATTCTTAGACCTCATCTTATCCAGTCCGTCAGCAGCATTTGACATAGCTGATCATTCCTTTCTTCAAATCCATTCTTCAGGGTTCCAAGATTTCACACTACTGGTTTCCTACTATCTCAGTGGCTGTTCCTTTGGATATTTTTTAGCTCGTTTCTTCTCGTTTTCCTGACCTCTAAACATCAGAGTGACCTGAGTTCAGTCCTTGACCTTGTCGGCCAGTCTGCACTCCCCTACTTGTTGACCTCATCCAGTCTCATGATGTTAGATACTACTGTCTATAGCCAAACACTCAAAGTTATAACTGCAGCCCAGACCTCTCCTCTGAATTGTAGACTTATCTATTGAACTGCCTACCCAACATCTTCATTTGTAATTGGAAATTTAATATTAATTCCTGTTCTTTTTCCCATCCCCCAAACCCTGCCCTCCCACCATCTTCCCTGTCTCGGTTTATGTTAACTCCAGCCTTCCAGTTTAAGCTTGTGCTGAGAACGTTGGCATCTTCCTTGACTTTTCTCTCTTTCACCCTTGCCCCCATACCAGTAAATCTGGCCTGTTCTACCTTCAGACTATATCCAGAACCTGCCTGCTCCTCACTTCCTGTGATACCAGTAATTGCTCTTCCTGCTTCTGCCTGTGTTCCATGCCGCCCCCCGTGTCTTTCTAACACAGCACCTAGAGTGTCTTCATTTCAGTCAGACCACATCGTTCGACACTTTTCAACAACTTTCCATCTCATTCAGGGTAAAAGTCAAAGTCCTGGCAGCGGTTCCCAAGGCCCCGTGTGACCATTCTTTCTCCACACCTCATCTTACTGTCTCGTCACTGTCCTCTTTGGCCACCCCACCCCAGCTACATGAGTTCTCCTTGCTGATCCTGAGCCACACCAGGCACGCTTCTGTCCTAGGGCCTTTACATTTGCTATGCCCTCTGCTTGAACACCCTAACGTAGCTGCATGGCTCATGTTTCCCCTCCTTCAGATCTTACAGTGTCGCCGCAGTAAGGCTTTTCTTAGCTCAACTAATTCAAAAATTATAACACTTATCCCCCCCTTTCCTGCTTTACTTTTCCCCATGGCACGTAGCATAACTGACACACCATACTACACGTAACGTATGTGGCTCATTCTTCCTGCCCTGGCAGCTCTGTGAGGGGCAGGCATTCTTGTTTGTTTTATTCACTGCTGTATCCCTACTGCCTGCCTCATATGAGGTGTTCAGGATGTCAATGCCCTTCAGCAAAGACCACCAGACTAGGAACATACCTGTAGTTGAACAAGGTGGGTTTTTGGCTTGTTGCAAGGAGGGAGAATGTACAACAGGGGAAACCATGGGGCAGCTCAGTAAGAGGATGTTAGCAAGGAACATTTGGGCTCACGTTAGGTGATTTGGGGGAGTTTCAAGGAAGTGGGGCTTTGCTCTGGATTGGATGCTTCCAGGAAGAGAAATAAATCTCTGACTGGGTATCTTAATGACTTTTATCTAGAAAAAGGGAAGAGAGCAAGGCTAAGGATATAATTGGCAAAGAAACGACAGGTATATTGGTGGGGAGAGGGGGTGTTTGGTATTTTTGTGGTTTACACAGCGACCTTGGTTTTTTTGTGTGTGCTTAGATTAGATTTATGAAGTGGTCTTCTTTTTGTTTTGTTTTGTTTTTTTGTCTCACTTTATCAAGATCTAGAGTGGCCTTGTCTGATGTAGGTGTTGTACAAGATTGTTTATGTTCTTTGGGAGAATACCATGGCCTCTGTGAATGCCAAGCCAGCTCCTAACATCACCAAGGGCTAGCTAATAGAGCCAGGCCAGTACCTCATGTCAGTGGTTGCTTTTCTCTTTTTCAAGTATGTATTTGTTAAATGACTGACTGAATGAATATAATGGTGGTATTCATATACCTGAAAGGCTGTCATGTGGAACTAAAATTAGGCTCATTTTATAAGAATTCAAAGAGTAGAGATGGGACAATGGATAAAGTTAGAGAGTGAGCAAGTTTCAGCTCACCTTAAGAACTTTAACAAAATGAGCCCCCGTGCAGAGAGATGAATTTCAATTATTTGATTTCTCAGTAGAGGCTGGAGGGATAGTGGACTTGGATATTGTAGAAGTGACTAAGGCACTGCCTGGAAGGCTGGACCTAGTGGTCTTGGATTTCTTGAGGATCTGCCAAAGTTCACTTGGCCTTCCCAGGGTGCTTTCTATGAAGTTCCCACTAAGACACCGGCTACACTAAGATGAGGAAGAAGCTGTCCAGTCTTTTAAGGATTTCATAGTCTAGAAGTGAGGATAGACATGGAAGCAAGTTATCTGTAACGCAGTTGTTCAGGGAAATTTTGAAGTAGTTCTCATGGGGGGTGATCTCAGCCCCATGAGACATTTGGAAATGTCTGGAGACATTTTTAGTTGTCACAAAGAATGGAGGAGTTTGCTACTTATATCTAGTTGGTAAAGGCCCGGATGCTGCTAAGCATCCTATAATGCACGGGACAACTTCCCATATCAAAGAATTATCTGTCTCAAAATGTTAATAGTGCCCATATTGAGAAACCTCATTTTAGAGGGAGGGG
This sequence comes from Galeopterus variegatus, assembly GCF_000696425.1. NCBI lineage: Eukaryota > Metazoa > Chordata > Mammalia > Dermoptera > Cynocephalidae > Galeopterus > Galeopterus variegatus. The sequence continues at coordinate 166,093 of NW_007727849.1, read as the reverse complement.
TAAAGAGTCATAGTACATGTAGGGAGGGTTGGGCCATACTGACCCTTCCCCCAAAGGAAATGGGGAAAGGTTTTACAGAGAAGGTGATGTCTGAGTTGGGTTTGGAAAAAAGAATAGGAATTCCTTGGTAAAGAAATGCTTAATTTATCTTGGAAAAAAGTTTTGAAGTATTTATCAATGATATAATATTGGAAATTGCTGCAAAATAATCCAGTGAGGGGGTGGTGTGTGAAAGGGTAGAAGTTTGGCCAGGAACTGATAATTGTTGAAACTGGTGGTAAATACATGGAGGTTCATTATACTCTTAACTTTGGTATATTCTTGAAATTTTTCATAGTAAAAATTCAAATAAAGTTTTTTCTTTTTTTAATTGTGATAAAATATACATCACATATAATTTACCATTTTAACCATTTTTAAGTGTACAACTCAGTGGCAGTAAGTACATTCACAACCATCACCACGATCTATTTCTAAAACTTTTCATCATTCCAAACAGAAAGTCTGTGCCCATTAAACAATAACTCCCTATTCCTACCCTCCCACCCTCAACCGTTAGTAACCTTTATTCTACTTTTTGTCTCTATGGATTTGCCTATTTTAGGTACCTCATACAAGTGGAATCACACAAATTTCACCTTATTTCACTTAGCATAATGTTTTCAAGGTTCGCCCATGTTATAACATGTATCAGAATTTCATTCCTTTTTATAGCTGAATTATTTTCCATTGTACCACATTTTGTTTATCCACTCATCTGTCTATTCAAATCAATTTTTTTTTTCCTTTTTGTCTTTTTTTACTGACCGGTAAGGAGGGATTGCAACCCTCGGTGTTGTGCCCACACCGTGCTCAGCCAGTGAGCTGGAACCAGTCTCCACATGGGATCCAAACCCTCGGTGGGAGTGCCGCCGCGCTCCCAAGCAGCGCACTCTCCAGTGCGCCACCGGGCTGGCCCTCAAATCAATTTTTAAAAGGAAGTTCTTGGGCCGGCCCAGTGGCGCACTGCTTAAGTGCGCCGCTTGGGAAGCACGGCGGCGCTCCCGCCGAGGGTTCGGATCCCACATACAGACCGGTTCCCGCTCACTGGCTGACCGAGGCGTGGGAGCAACACTGAGGGTTGCGACCCCGTTGCCGGTCCCGGTCTAAAAAAAAAAAAAAAAAAAAAAAAAAAAAAAAAAAGGAAGTTCTTTATTTTGGTGGTAGAGGAGGTTAGAAGGTTGCAGGAAGGATGTTGTTTGCATATTTAATGGCTAAAGGTTAGTGGAACGTGGAATAGCATAGGACTGGGGAAACAGAAGTTTGGCACTGCTGGAGGCTCAAGAACACAGTGAAGGGAGCTTTGGCCAGTGGGGCTGCAGAGAACGGTAGAACTGGATTAACACGAGCCTTGTATGCTATATTGTGGAGATGGTCTTTATCTTATAGGCAAAAGGAACCAGTTGAGATTCCTCCTCTGCCCCAATCAAAATATATTTATTATTTTCTCATTTTACAACAAACACATGCTTGTGGTAAAAATTTCAAAAATTTTCAGAAAGAAGAAATTACCTGTATTCATACCCATAGAGCTAACCACCATTAAAGTTTGATGTACAGGGCCGACCCTGTGGCTCACTCGGGAGAGTGCGGTGCTGGGAGCGCCGAGGCCATGGGTTCGGATCCTATATAGGAATGGCCGGTGCGCTCACTGGCTGAGCGCAGTGTGGACGACACCAAGCCAAGGGTTACAATCCCCTTACCGGTCACAAAAAAAAAAAAAAAAAAGGTTTGATGTACATCTTTTTTTTTTTAAAATGACTGGTAAGGGGATCTTAACCCTTGACTAGGTGTTGTCAGCACCACCCTCACCCAGTGAACTAACTGGCCATCCCTATACGAGATCCGAACCCATGGCCTTGGTGTTATCAGCACCGCACTCTCCCCAGTGAGCCATGGGCCGGCCCTTGATGTACATATCTTTTAATTTCATTTTTTTTCTGAACTTTTTGAAATCCTCTTGTATTAGCAACCTTGGTGGTTTCAGAGTGGCCTTGACTTTGTCTTGCTCTTCTCCAGTCATGGAATGGGCTTGTCTAATTATTGTTTATATATCATGAGAACAGTTTATGTTTCATTAGGAACATTATAGCCTAGCTGTCAGTAACCGGGATTATCTTTTTACTTTCTCAATTCCTTATTTTAACCAAGAGCAGATGAAGTCAGCCTGCAGGATACATTATTCTGTGAAATTCAGATCCCTTGTTAAGATTCCATTGATCAGAAGGTTTTGTAGAGAATATCATCTCTGGTTCAACTAAAGTCAGTACTTCATATTCCTTTTGTTGAAAGATGAGTTTTTGAATTATCTGATGTGACAATGGCTGTAAGGCAGTATTCACATGTTTGGGAGTATTAGCCAGAGTACCTAATCTCCTAATTTCTTTGTTTGTTTCCTGGAACATTTTAGTAATATTAAACTTTCCAAAAAAAAGAAAAAAGAAAAAAAAAAGATTCATAGAGAAGCTCGTAGGAATGTCAGTACAACATTTTTTCTTTTAAGACAGCACATGTTCCACCTTGAGAGGCCAATATTATATCAACACCTTGGAATTTTATGTTGTGTAAGTTGATAACAGCACTTGTTAAAGTCCTTTCCATTAAGATTTTTCTCTGATCTCCAGAACCTAAAAGCTTCTGGTCTAAGATCATGTAGAAGCTGATTAGAATGCTGGCAAGGACAGTGGAAATTCATAGCTCCTGGTGATAAGACTAAACGGCTTCCCTAATTTATTATATTTAGCAGCATTATCAGAATAGAGAAGAGTACAACACTTTATCGAGGATTAACTTATGATTATCCTGAGAGTATTAACATATTATAGATAGTGAGAATATTTTTAAAACTCCAAGGCCTTTAATTTAGTTCATAAAATATTTTATATATGTCATCAATTGACAAGAATATTTAAACCTGGAAACCTATAACTAAAATCTTCTGTAGGCTCTTATCATGCAGTCTTTGTACATGAACATTCTTATGCTTCTTTTAACCTGAGTACAGCTTTACTGAAACATTTGTATATTAATACAGTTATACATTAGACATTATTTAACTTGTATATTAATACAAACATTATTTCAGCTTTACTAAAACATTTGTATGTTAACAGTTATACTTATACATTATTTAACTTAGAAAGACTGAACTCTTTTAGCTTGTCAGTTTTCCTTTCTTTGATCCAAAATATGGAAAACATACGAGCATTCACAATAGTTTTAGAGAATGTAAAAAAAACCTTATTCTTATAGCTTTCCTTTTCTTTTCTTAGTTCTGAGTTAAAATTTACATAATAGTATTAATCATTTTGAAGTATACAAGTCAGTGGCATTTAAGATATCCACAATGCTTTGCAGCCATCACTTCCATCTGGTTCCAAAACATTTTCGTCACCCCCCCAAAAAAAACACTCATTAATCAGTCACTCCCTATTTGCTTTTCCCCTTGGCTTCTAGCAATCACTTTTTGTTTCTGGATTTACCTATCCTGGATATTTCATAGAAATGGAATCATACAATATATGATCTTTTGTGTCTGGCTCCTTTAACTTAGAATAATGTTTTTGAGGTTCATCCATCTTGTAGCATGTATTATTATTTTATTCCTGTTTAAGGCTGGATAATATACCATACTGTTTTGATTACTGAATACTTTGACACTACTAAGTCTTCCAATCCATGAACATTGGATGTCCTTGAACTTATTTAGGGCTTTGATTTTTCACAAATAATTTGTAGATCTTGCACCTCCTTGGTTAAATTTATTCCTCAGTATTTTATTCTTTTTGATGTTATTGTAAATGGGACTGTTTTCCTAATTTCATTTCCAAATTGTTCATTGCTAGTGTATAGAAATACAACTGATTTTTCTGTGTTCATCTTGTATCCTACAACTTTGCTGAATTTGTTTATTAGCTCTAATCGTTTTTTGTGGGTTCTTTAGGATTTCTGTATATAAGATCATGTCTTCTATAAATAGAGATCATTTTACCTCCTCCTTTCCAGTTTAGAGACAAGATATGAAAATAAGTCATAAATATCTAAAGGCATAGTTCTCCAGCGCCGCCGTCAATATTGTGAAAACACAACAATAAGTAACAATGTCAATAAATATAGATCTAACAGTCTAGAGCCAAAAGCCATGGTACACTTGTGTACAGAATGCTAGGGAAGCCCAGAGCAGGTATAGCCAAATCAGACTGTGGACCAAGGAAGAGAGAAGAGCTGGTCTTTGACTGAGTCATTGAGAGCAAAATCTAACTGGGGAGAGAATAGATATTACATTAAATTATAAATAACATAGACTAGTAGTATAAGTGCTAAATAAGATATTCAAATCAGTAAACAACACAGGAAGAAATCTTACATTTGAACTGAAAGAGAGAAGCAGGAAAGAAAAGAAGGCTGGAACTTAAGGTAGTCCTTAAAGTTCAAGTAGAATTTTGATAAAGACAGGGACAGTTAATGGAAGAATTGGAATCTCAGGTGAAGACAAATTGGGAGATGATGAGTAGCAATTTTTGCAGCTGCAGGGTTCATGGAAGGGAACTGTGTTGAAGATACATTTTGGTCTTCCGTAGATATATAGGTTAAACTCAGACTAAGTTAAAGTTAAAAACTAGGCTAAGTAGATAGGTAATCAAAAGTTTGTACAATGGAGGAAGAGAAGAATGTAGAGATAGGAATAGATATTAGAGATAGTAGAGGAGAAAAAAGAGTTACATCACCTCGAGCTATCTTTGAACTTCAAGCTGTAGTGATGGGACAAATAACCGTATTTGATGCCTACTTGGTGCAAAGTTCTTGAACAATGGTTCTCAAAAGATGGATTAGGAATTTCTGCTTTTTTAAATATATCTTTCTGGAAGTTTCTTGTATTACCATTTAGAATGTGACAATGTCCATCTTTTTGTTTCCTTTGTGAATTGTCATATTTAAGACAAGTACAATGTCAAATGTGCTGGATTAATTATGAAATTTCTGAGATTAACTTTTTAACTTTATAAGTAATATATTAACATATTCTTTTAGTAAAAAATGATAACAAATGGACACAGCCTAAGGGCTCCAAATTCTGATACTCTCCCTGAGACCACTATTAATGTGGTGTGTATTCTTCCAGATCTTTTGCCATGCGTTTACATACCTGTGAATTCATATAGAATACATCTAAAAAACAAGTATTATACTGTGCTTTTGCTTATGCAATTAAAAAAACCCCCACCATATATGGGATTAATCCACCTTTAAACAGTTGCGTGTATTCTGTGATATGGATGTATCATAATTTAGCCATTTACCTGTTGTGAATGCCCCAACTTCACTTTTACTGCGTTGGACCAACCACATAGCACAGCTCCTGGTGCAAACACGCTGGTGTTTCTCTAGCATCTATAGCAACTAGGGAAATTGCAGGGAAGGTGTATTTTTAAATGTAATTGATCATGCAAATAGCCTTTCGAAGTGGCTGCAGTAATTTATACCAATTTACACGCCCTTGTAGTGATCTGTAACACTGCTTACTTGGCAGGTTTCCCTTTGGCTGGTTCCAGGCCCACTAAACCCTCGTGCTGTCTCCGAGCTTGATCCAGGCGGCACGCCCCACCTCCCCCTACGCTTGTTCCGACCCCGCCTCTTCCGCCCGGCGGCCCCGCCTGTCGGCCGCGTCTCTTCCCAGGGCTTGTAGCGGGAGGGGCGGGACGTGGGTCTGCCGTGACGTCACTGCCGGCCGGACGCCATCTTGCTGGGCTGCGGCCGGTCTCGGATGTATCGGCGGCGGTGGTGGTGAGGGCGTGGGGAAGGGTGGGGTGAGGGGGCGAGGCCGCGACGAAGGCGGCGAAATTCTCCTCCCCTCGGCCCCACCGCGTGGGACGGCGTGAACTTGGTTTCGGAGGGATGTCCGCCTTCTCTGAGGCGGCGCTGGAGAAGAAGCTGTCGGAGTTGAGCAACTCGCAGCAGAGCGTGCAGACCTTGTCTCTGTGGCTCATTCACCACCGCAAGCACTCGCGGCCCATCGTCACCGTGTGGGAGCGGGAGCTGCGGAAAGGTGAGTCGCCTGCGCCTCTCGGCCGCTCCCTGCCACCCGGCCGGTTCCCTGGTGCCCCCGGGTCCACCTGCTCCCGGCTCCCTGGCGTCGGGAGAGGTGTCTCGGTGCCCGCGCGCGGTCGTGCATGGGCTAGGAGGAGCAGCGTGCACCGCGCTGCCCGCAAAGTCGGCGCTTAGTAGGTATGTATTGAATAAAGGAATGAACAATATATTTAAAAACTTCTATTAATTTAAAACGAAAACAGTAGCAGAGGCTTGGGACTCCATACCCAATTATGAGCCAGTAATTTAGGCAATCAGGTATTTTTTGCACCCCGTGGATTATAATGGAGGATAGGAGAGGGAAAAGGTAGGGAAGTGGAAAGGAAAAGATTGGTGTGGGTTTGGGAGTTACTTTCATCATATCTATAACACATCAACCTCGTCTTGTAAAATTTATAGAAGAATCAGTTTCAGAACTGGGGAGTCTAAAATAAGAAGATACGTGATGCAATGGAAAGAACCCTAAATTTGTAGATTTTGGAAGATCTCGATTGAACAAGTTTCTTACAACTTCTGGATTGCAAATTTCACACCTGAAAATGAAGTAGTTACAGTTTGGCCGATTGGCTCAGTTGGTGAGAGCCCTACCTTGCAGCACCAAGGTCAAGAGTTCGGATCCCAGTATTAGCCAGCCACAAAAAAAAAGAAAAAAGAAAAAAAAACTGAAAATGAGGTAGTTAGATTATAAGTGACTTTATTTAAGTCCCTTCCAGCTCCATGATTAATTGATAGTGCGCCTGTAAACAAAGTAAACGTTTTGAGTCTGTCACTAAAATACCCAGAATCAGTTCACTTCTACCGAGCGACTTTATCTGTAAAGAACTGATTGTATGTTAGTGCGACTGAAAATAAAAAATCTCCTGTGCTTAGTGTGTCTGTACCTTAATTCTTAATTCATTGGGTAGAGTGGGTACTTTTCGTTATTGTTTCAAACATCCTGATGGATACGATGGTTATTTATTAAGTGTTAAGGGTTTTAACAATCCGTTAATTAATCAGAATAGTTGCTTGCTTATTGACCCATATAAAAGCTGTATGTTGTGTTAACATGAGAGCCAGATATTGGCTGTATAGAATGAAGATAAACTGATCTTGTCTTGTATTTGCTTGTGATTAAGAAAATGTCATCTCTTAAAAGAAATTAATTTGCAGCCCTGTTTTTCAGCTTACGTATAAGTGTGTGTATTGGCTCTGAACAAGAAATTCATCTTCTGTGAGTGGATAAAAAGGTTTGAGAAACACTGATAAAAAGGTCTGGAAAGTAGCTGTGAACTTTGAGAAGTCAGGAATTGGCTTTGCTTCTACATTGTACTAGATTTCAAAGTCAACAACAGGTTTATCCTTTTTTTTTTTTTTTTTAAAAGAGCATTTAGAAACCGGTATAATCAATAAAGGATTGATACCCAAATTATCTTAAGAACTATTACAAATCAGTAGAAAAATGGCAGTATTGTGTATAGGCATTTCACATGACTTGGAAGGCCAATAAAAGATAGTCTTACTAATCAGGAAAAATAAACCAGTGAGGTACCACTTTATGTTCATCAGCTTGGCAAAATTAAAATGTATAACAATGTCAAGAATTGTTGAAGACAAAGAGAAACAGGAACTCTTACACTGCTTGGTGGGAGTGTAAAAAGGTATAACCATTTTGGAAATGAACTTTGTAACCCCTAAAAGTTGAAGGTACAGTATATATTCTTTTGCTGAAAGAAACTGTACCTTGATCTAGCGTTTGTGATTCCTCTTTCTAGAAATGTATCCTAGATATGAGTACTATGTTCAAAGGAATTATGTTTATTGCAGCCTTGTAATAACAAAATTGGAAACAATTTAATCATTCCATTAGAGAATGTATAAATTAATTGTGATATTTATACAATATAATATTGTCCAACAATTTTCATGAATGAACTAGAGCTACATGAAACAACATACCTGAATTAAAAAAACAGCAAACAGGAGCTGGCTGATTAACACATTGGGTAGAGCATGATGCTGATGATCAAGGATTCAGAACTCAGGGACCAAAAAATAAATAAAAATAAAAGAAAGACAACAGACAAAATCTTGAGCTAAGAAAGCCAGCTATAGACCAGTGTGCCATTTGGTAAAGTTTGAAAATATGCAAAAGAACACTCTATTTACAGATATCTATATGCAGATACTTCAAAAAGTTCATGGAAAGATTTGTGTTATCTTTTAATTGCATTTTTCCATGAACTTTTTGAAGTACCTTCGTAGTTACAGTTAAAACATGTATAGTAATAAATAATACCGTATTCCAAGATAGTGGTTACCATAGGGAGAGAGGAAATTAAATGAGATCTGCACTATCTAATATTTAAAAAGATATTGGTACAAATGTGAGAAAATGGTAAGATGTGCTGTTAGCTGGGTTCAGGGATGTTTCCATATATTTAAATGCTTCATAATTAGAAAAATTAAAGGCATATAAGTAGATGCTTTAGGAGGAAGGTGGTGATGGTGATGATAGTGGTGGTGATGCTGATGATTATCTGATGCTGCCATTCTCATGTGGTTTGGGTTGGTCTGCCAAGGGTTTCCTCTCTTTGACACATGACTGCCTTTGCAGGACATAGTCTTTGTGTCCTCACCTTTCCTTTCAGTTTTGCTCATCAGCCTCAGTATCCTCATCTCCTGTAACATAATGATAATGGCAGTCACTTACTGAGAGAGTACCAGGCATAGGTTTAGCCATTTTATCTTGATATCTTGAATCCTCACATTATCTCTGCAAAATAAGTATTTATGAAAGGAATCGATCAAATTAAAAAATATACTAAATCAAGAAATGAAATAAGAAAAATTGTTCGAACATTTTGTGTTAAGCTAGGCATTCTTTAGTTTCTAAAAGTAGAAGACAAAAATGTGACAGTAGGAGAAATTACTGTTCAGAATACAAGAATGAGTAGGTAAAATTATATATGTCAGACGTGGTCATCATTCTATTATGAAGGTTTCTCCCCCTTTTCTACCTTATCTTTGTCTCCTTTAAAGAAAGAGAATTTGTCTTTGGAAGGATAAACCCCAAGGCATTTATGAAGAACCAAGTGGCATATGATTTTCCTGATAAATGCAATAAAGTATAATAAAAAATGTAAGTGACCATTTTGTTTTTGTTTTCTAACAGCTTTTTTGAGATTAATTCACATACCATACAATTCAGTGGTTTTTAGTATTCATAGAGTTGTAAAATCATCACCAAAACCAATTTTAGAACATTTTCATTATCAAAAAAATCTCCATGGCTTTTAGCCATCATCTTCCAATCCCCTTATGTTCCCCAGCCCTAGGCAACTGCTGATTTACTTCGTCTGTATAGATTTGCCTGTTCTTAGCATTTCATATAGATGGAATTGTCTGATATGTGAACTTTTGCAATTGGCTTTTTTTTTTTTTTTGTGACCAGTAAGGGGATCGGAACCCTTGGCTTGGTGTTGCCCACACCACGCTCAGCCAGTGAGCGCACCGGCCATCCCTATATGGGATCTGAACCTGCAGCCTCAGCGCTCCCAGCGCCGCACTCTCCCGAGTGAGCCACGGGTTTGGCCTTGCAATTGGCTTCTTTTAGTTAGCATAATGTTTCCCAGGCTCATCTTTGTTGTAGCACGTGTCAGTACTTCATTGCTTTTCATGGCCAAAAAATAATAACTTCATTGAATGAATTTATCCAATCATCAGTTAATAGACATTTGGGTTATTTCTACTTTTTGGCTATTATGAATAATACTGCCAGGAACATTGGTGTATGAGTGTTTTGTGGATATGTTTTCATTTTTTTAGATATATACCTTGAAGTGGAATTACTGAGTCATGTAGAAACCCAATATTTAACCTTTTGAGGAACCACCAGGCTATTTTCCACAGTGGCTGCACCATTTTTGGTGCAGCACTACCAGCAGTGTATGAGGTTCAGTTTCTCCGCATCATTGTCAACACTTACTATTATCTGTCTTTTTGATTATAGCAGCCTAATGGGTATGAAGTAGTATCTCACTATGGTTTTGATGTGTGTTACCCTGATGATTAATGATGTTGAGCATATTTTCATATACTTATTGGCCATTTGTATGTTGTCTGGTGAAATGTCTATTTAGATCCTTGCTGATTTTTAAATTGGTTTGTCTTTAATACTGAGTCGTTAAGTGTTCCTTCTGTATTCTAGATAAAAGTACCACATCAGGTCCATGATTTACAAATATTTTCTCCCATTCAGGGGATTGTCTTTTCACTTTCTTAATAATGTCCTTTGAAGGTGACTGTTTTAAACTGTAAATGACTCGGTTTTACTATTAATTTACATAATAAATTAAGTTATATATTACAGTCGTTGCTACAGAAATATGTAGACCATGAATGTACCTGCATTTACAGACCAACACTGACAGTTGGGCTCTTTTCTACACACCCCACCAAAAAATCTGCAAGGGTTGTGGAAAATGAGGTAGATAATGAGGAAGTTCTCTGCAGTTTGGTTAGAGTCACTGCCCTCACTTTTCTAGCGATTGAATCCTTCGTACCAGCCTCTTGCATGTTATTCATATTTGTGTTTCAATAAAACTGTAAGTTCCTCAACCCTTTTAAGTGTGTTAATTCACCTTGTATTTATTGTCTACTGTATTTATATCTATTTATTAGAGAAAAAGTTCCTCCCTGCCCTCATAGAATTTATAGTCTCATGGGAAAGGCAAACGGTAAACAAAAAAACTGCAAATACAAGTTGTGTTAGTCCTTTGAAGGAGGAAATCTTTAAGTAGTTAGGGTGGTGAGGGAAATCATCTCTGCCTGGGTGACATTTAATAAAAGATCTTTCTGAACCAGTTGGGAGGGAATATGTGAAGGTGCTGAGGCCTCAGGTGCAAAGAGCCAAACCTGGGAATGTTCAGCTTTTGAATCCCTGCTACTGTTTTTCCTAAATTTAGCAATAGTTAAAATAATAGATTATTTAAAGTTTAGATTTTCCTTCTATTTGCAATCATTTGTTAAAATCAGCACTTTGTTATCAAACTATGTTAGACATCCTTCAGGTAACTAATTATCACTTTATATTGTATTATAGGTTGGGGGGGTTATGTATTGCTTTTGGAGTAGATAGTGGGCTCCTTTAGGTTGTTGTTTTCCTATTTCAGTTTTTAGCTTTCATAGCCCCAGTAGCTCCAGAACCTTTGTTGACAGTTCATAAATACTTGTTGAATTAAATTTGTATTCATTAATACAGAGTGATTTTTACAGCTTGTTCTACTCTTTCTCCCTTCTTACCATTGTATTTGACTAGTCTTATGGAGGGGAAAAAGTGGTTTTTGTAACTTTTTAAAATTTTTTTATTATTATTTTTTTTGTCTTTTGTCTTTTTTCGTGTCCGGCAACGGATCGCAACCCTCAGTGTCGTGCCCATACCGGACCGGGACCGGCAACGGGATCGCAACCCTCGGTGTTGTTGCACCTGCACCTCGCTCAGCCAGTGAGCGGGAACCGGTCTGTATGTGGGATCCGAACCCTCGGCAGGCGCGCCACCGCGCTCCCAAGCGGCGTACCGTAGCAGTGCGCCACCAGGCTGGCCCGTAACTTTTTTTTAGTGGCAGATTTTAATTATCAGTCAGCAGGCTGATTGAAAAAAAAAACAACCAATAACTCATTATGGAAAATGTCAAACAAGTACAAACTGCCATGTGGTCCTCACCCAGCATCAACAGTGATAGTCTTTGTTAACACCTAAAAAAAAAAGTTAATTTCTTAAAATATCATCAGCTATCAAGTCAGTATTTGTTTCCTTGATGATCTCAACATTTTTTTTTTTTTAGCCATTTGTTTGAATCAGAATCCAAGTAAATTTCATTCGTTGCAATTGATTACTATATACCTTAAGTCTGTTTGTAGCTATGGGTTCCCTCTGTCTTTTGTTTTAAATATATTCTTTGAAAAAACCAAACTGGTTATTCCATAGACATTCTAGATCAGGGATTTCTCAGATTTTCTTGTTTGTGGATCCCTTTACTCTCTTAAAAAGTGTTGAAGATTCCTGATCTTTTCTTTAATGTGGGTTATACATCTGTTGGTAGTTACTACAGCAGAAATTGAAACATTATAAAATATCTATTTAATTTATTTTAAAACTACAATACTAAATTGATTTCCTGTTAACATAAAATAACATTTTAAATGAAAAATAATTATTTTCTAAAAAAATTAGAGAAAGGAGCAAATTGTTTTACATTTTTGCAAATTTTTGTATTTGTCTTAATGGAGGACAGCTGGATTCTCATATCTGTTTCTGCATTTAATCTTGCTGTACGATACATCACATGACCTCTGGAAAATACCAGTGAATGCAAGTGTGAGAAAATGAGAGTGAAAAAAAGCAAATAGTATCTTAACATTGTTATGAAAGTAGTTCTGTCTTCATGGACCCTATGAAGGGGTCTTGTAGAACTCCAAGACTCTATAAACTAATTACTGTGAATTGGTAGTTAGATCAGGAGACTACAATGCATTGCTTTGCCTTAAGCAGACATATTCCCTCCAAAACATTAATTCCCCTGAAAACTTAAACTGAATTAGTGAAATTTCTCTTTGACTTATAATATAATTTACTTTAGGTTCTCTTTCCTATGACATAAAGCTTTTTTTTTTTTTTTTTAAAAGATGACCGGTAAGGGGATCTCAACCCTTGGCTTGGTGTTGTCAGCACCACGCTCAGCCAGTGAGCAAACCGGCCATCCCTATATAGGATCCGAACCCGTGGCCTTGGTGTTATCAGCACCGCACTCTCCCGAGTGAGCCACGGGCCGGCCCTTGACATAAAGCTTTTTAAAAATTGATGATTTAATGTTTTTGCTGCTGGTTAAGCAAATTACATTTAAGTTTCTAATAAAAATAAAGGTGTACTCCTGCATTAAACAATCTGTGGGGGGGCTGGCCCCGTGGCACACTCGGGAGAGTGCAGCGCTTGGGAGCGCAGAGGCGCTCCCGCCGCGAGTTCGGATCCAATGTGGGGATGGCTGGTGCGCTCACTGGCTGAGTGCGGTGCGGACGACACCAAGCCAAGGGTTGCGATCCCCTTACCAGTCACAAAAACGACAAAAAAAAAAAAATAAAAATAACTCCCCTTTGGGCCGGCCCGTGGCTCACTTGGGAGAGTGCGGTGCTGATAACACCAAGGCCACGGGTTCGGATCCTATATAGGATGGCTGGTTGGCTCACTAGCTGAGCGTGGTGTTGACAACACCAAGCCAAGGGTTGAGATCCCCTTACCGGTCATCTTTTTGGGGGGGGGGGGAAAGATAAACAATCTGTGGGTTCGGATCCCTGTACTGGCCAACTGCCAAAAAAAAAACCCAAAAAAATCTGTGATCTGTAATTTTACAGGTTTTTGTTGGTTTGTTTTTGATAAAGTGAATTTTTCATTTGAAATATACAAGTAGAAGTTTCTTCTCTTGGTTTCCTTTATTCAGGAGATAATTATTGAGCTTCTTGTTCTGTGAGTAGACTAAGGGATGATTCAGCAGATAGAAGGACACATAGCTGTCTTTATGGAATTTACATATCAGCCAGGGAAGTGGAGTCTCTTAAAGTAGTAACTACACAGTAATACAAAGGAAGAGTATAATTGTGAACCTAGCCTAATTTAGGGAATCAAAGAAGGCTTATTTGATTTAAGATTTTTAGTATGAGTAGAATTTACTAGTAGCTGTACAGATAATATAGACCTAATTTTTACTATTGCTTTAATCATTTGAATGTGATCTTATATATAACAACATTATTTGACACTATAAAACATTTCAGTTCATAAGGCTTTGGAACTAGACAGGATAATACACATTTTAGATAAACTTTTAGTGTTTTATGTCTGGAAAGAACTTTAAGTGATTTAAGATGTATTATAATCTTTTTGTTTGTAAAAATGCACTGAGGATTAAAATAATGAATTATTTAGTCACCTTGTTGTCATCTAGGTTTTTTGGTTATTTTTGGTTCTGTAGCATAGCTTGTGGCTGCTATCAGGTGCCTATTAATCTTGCTTTTTTTTTTTTTTTTTTTTTTTTTTTTTTTTTTTTGTCTTGTTCGTGAGCGGGAAGGGGATCGCAGCCTTTGGGGGGGTGTCGCCCACACCGCGCTCAGCCAGTGAGCACACCGGCCATTCCTATATAGGATCCGAACCCACTCTCCCGAGTGCGCCACGGGCTTGGCCCGTTGCTTTCCTTTTTATAGCTTTTCCTTAGTCTCTTCTATCTATAACAACTGAGAATTTTTTTTTTTTAAAAAAGGGGTTATCATGCTTGTGTTAAATGCTTGGATTTTCAAGGTATAGTTTAAAAAAATACACTCGTATTTGAGTAGCTAATAACATGCGCATAATACATTCAAAAGGCATACAAAGCTCTAAAGAGAAGAGTAAGGCTCCTTTTCCATTCCTCTTTCCTACCTACCAATTTTCCCTATCTAGAATCAGTCTGTTAACAGTTTATGTATCCTTCCAGAATTTCTGTTTCTGTGTATATACAGTCATATACATATGTCGCAGTTTCTTTTTCTCTTTCTTGTTTAGACCCATGGCGGAGTATTTTATAGACTTCTGTGCCTTGCTTTATTCCTTTAATTTATCTTCCAGATTACATTTTTGTACATATGTTGTTGCCTCATTTTTAAAAATGCCTGAATTGTATTCTATTTTATGGATGCATCAACATTTTTTTAGTTTTTTTTTTTTTTTTTTTTTTTTTTTTTTTTTTTTTTTTGCAACTAGCCAGTCCTGGGTTATGAACTCTTGGCCTTGGTGTACAGCCGTACCCTCTAACTGACTGAGTTAACTGGTCAACCTCCTGCATCATAATTTATGTAACCATTATATTGATGAACATTTAGAATGTGTCATGTTTTTCTGTTACAATTTATAAATATATTTGTAACTAAATATTCTAGTATTTTCTTAATGATTTCTGCTGGTGATTTAAGAGACCCTGATAGAAGTGATAGGCATTAGTATATCATACCATTTTTTAAAAAAAGTTCACTTTTACCCCCGCCCATTTGAAATGTCTCCTTTATTATACAGTAAGTTTTCATATGTATTAGGGTATATTTCTACACTGTCATTCAGTTCCATTGGTCTGTCTACTCATGCATCACTTTCACACTATTATGTTTTCATGTTTGATAGTACATCTCTGTTCTCCCTGCCCTCCCCCGCCACAATTGCTCTGCTCTTTTTTCAGAGTTTACTTGTGTATTCTTGTCATGTTTTTCTGTAAACACTCTAGAATCAATTTGTCATTTGCCAGAAAAAAAAATGTTTTGGTATGTTTGAGGTTAACACTTTAATTTGTTACAGTAACTTAAAGCACATTCACATCTTTGTGATGACAAATCTTCTTAGGCTGATATTGTGCATTCTTATTCTAAATTTGTTTTGGTTGTAATTTTTTAAATATGTGGTTCTCAGACTTGTTTGGATATCACTCACTTCATGATGTTTTTAAAAGCTCTGTGAAGAGTATCATGAAATGCACATTTAAGTTTAAAGTAATTGTCTACCCTGTTCTGGCCAGCTCCCAAAATAATTGTCTAACTTTGTGCTAAATGTGTCTTATTTGATTCTAGTGTAGGCTAATAGAAGGAAGTGTTAAAGGATTAAGTCACATTATGAAAAAAGACTTAAAACTGAAAAAAATTTATCAGTTTTTTCCTGTAAATTGGGAAAATGGTTTGTATTGGTTGGTTTTCGTGATGCCACTCTTTGGTCCAGTTCAAGCAACATCTTTCTCCTTCAAGAGAATACTTTAAAAAAGCCTTAGACATTTAATCCAGCAAATCACCTTTGTATCTTTAGCCTTTGCACAAATCATAAGCTATACTTTGTTCTATTTTATTGATTATTCTTCAAAACAAATTAAATTTGTTTGGGTAGTCAAGGACCTTATTTTTGTGAAACTATCCAAAAATTTAGTGTTCTTTGTAGAGTATCATGAAGTATTATCTTGAATACCACTTATGATGGTTAATTTTATATATCAACTTGACTGGACTTCACAGCATACCAAGATATTTGGTCAAACATTTTGGATGTCTCTGTGAGGATGTTTCTGGATGAAATTAGCATTTGAATAGATAGACTGTATAAAGCAGATGCTCTCCCTAATGTGAGTGGGCCTTATCCAGTCAGTTGAAGACTTGAATAGAACAAAAAGTTTGGCTCTCCAGTGCATAATAGGATCTCCATATGCCTGACTGCCTTTGAGCTGGGACATGGGTTTTTTTCCTGTCTTCAGACTCAAGCTGGGACTCAACCTGAAACACTGGCTGCTCTTCCTGGGTTTCCAGCCTGCCAGTCTTCAGACCGGAACTACACCATTGGAACTCCTGGTTCTCAGGCCTTGGACCTGGAATGGAACTACAGCATTGGCTCTCCTGGGAGAGAGAGAGAGAGAGAGAAAGAGAGAGACACCCCCACACCCCCCCCACACACACCCACACACACACACACCCCACGGGTTCAGTTTCTCTGGAGTAATACCCTAAGTAAAAGTAATCTGAGCACTTTATCTAAACTTATTAATATTTAATCAGTAAATTAACTAATATGTTTCTTTGTTTTTTGGAGGCTGGCCTGTATAGGGATCAAACCTTGGACCTTGGAGTTAGCAGCATGACACTCTAACCCTCTGTTAGAGTCCTCTGTTTCTAATTTGATGCTTTAGATGGTATTATTTTACTTTCTATCATCAATATGCCGATTACTTAATAATCCTCTTCTATAGCCCCAGTTTCAGTGGCTAAATGATATTTCCTGAGCATCTCAAACTCAGCATGCACAAAGCAACCCTGTTAGGTTATCTTTGCTCACTTCCATCCCTCTTTCCTGTTGGTTTTTCTGTCTTTCCTATTTCAGTGAAAGGCATTACTATCCACCAGTTACCTGAGGTCAGAACCTCAAGATTGTCTCAACCCCTCTCTTCATTACATGACTCACCTTCAGCTTTTTTATTGTTGTTTTTGGTAACATCTCTCTTGCTTCTCCTTTTTCACGCCAGGTTCTCATCTTTCACTAGCACTTTTGCAGTAGCCTCCCAGCTGATCTTCTGTGCCTCCTCATTCACCTAGCAGTTGTTCTCCTTACTAATGTTAACATAGAATTACCATATGACCCAGTAATTCTGCTCTTAGGTATATATCCAAAAGGATTGAAAACAGATATTCAAACAAATACTTCACAAGAATGTTCATAGCAGGACTATTCATAGTAGTCAAAAAGTGGAAACAAGCCATGTGTCAATCAGTGGATGAATGGATAAACAAAAGTGGTATATCCATATAATGGAATGTTATTCAGCCATAAAAAGGAATGAAGTACTGATACACACTAACAGTGTGGATGAACCTTAAAAGTATTATGCAAAGTAAAAGAAGCCAGACGTAAAAGATCACATATTGTATGATTTCATTTACATTAAATGTTTAGAATAGGTAATCAGCAAGACAGGAAGTGGTTTCCAGGGGCTGGAGGGAGAAGATGAATGGAGGGGGATGGGGTTTAATGGGTACGGGGTTTTCTTGGGAGGTACTGAAAATGCTTTGGAACTAGATAGAGGCGATACTTATACAACCTTACAAATGCATTAAATGCCACTGAATTGTATACTTTAACATGGTTAATTTTACCTTATGAGAGTTTTATCTCAATTTTAAAAAATGGTGTAAATACCTTGCACTTTAATGTGTCATATGCTTTTATGTACTCTTTCTTTTTTCTATTTCTGCTCCATTCCCTAGCCTCTGAGCTTTCGTGATAATTTGTCTCTGCAGTTTTGTAGTTTCTCTGGGAAGAATTATATGTTCACCCATTCATGTTCCCCAATCCTGTTTTTTGAGATGGGGTTCTTTTTTAAAAATTCCAATTAACATCCTAAATTTGTAACAGTCTAGTTTTAGTTGATACTACCTAATTTTCAATAGCATACAAAAACTCTGTTCCTGTAGAGCTTCATCCTGTCTTTATGTTGTGTACCAGTCAATAAATTTATGCATTTGATTTTTAAATCTTATTGGGAAAAGAACTGAGAAGTTATAGCCCCCAAATACAGTAATATCGACTTTATATTTACTTATGCAGTTGCCTTTACTGGTGTTCATTATTTCTTAGGCTCGTAATTACTATCTAGTGTCCTTTTATTTCAGCCTCAAGGACTCCCTTTAGTAATTCTTGTAGGCCAGGTCTACTAGTGACAGACTTCTTCAGCTTTTGTTTAGCTTGAAATATCTTAATTTCTCCTTCAGTTTTTTTTTTTTTTTGTCTTTTTCCGTGTCCGGCAACGGGATCGCAACCCTCAGTGTCGCCCCCGTACCGGACCGGGACCGGCAACGGGATCGCAACCCTCGGTGTTGCCCCCGCGCCTCGCTCAGCCAGTGAGCGGGAACCGGTCTGTATGTGGGATCCGAACCCTCAGCGGGAGCGCCTCCGCGCTTCCCAAGCGGCGCACTGTAGCAGTGCGCCACCGGGCCGGCCCCTCTCCTTCAGTTTTGAAGAACAGTTTTTGCCAGATATAAAATTCTCAGTTGACAGTTTTTTTTCTTTCAGGACTTTAAATATGTTGTCTCACTATCTTCTGGCCTCCATAGTTTCTGATGACAAATTGGCTGTTAATTTTAATGAGGCTCCCTTGTATACAACAGTCACTTCATTTTTTGCTGTTTTTTTTTTTTTTTCCTTTTTGTCTTTTTTCGTGACCGGCAACGGATCGCAACCCTCAGTGTCGCGCCCGTACCGGACCCGCATCGGGATCGCAACCCTCGGTGCTGCGCCCGCACCTCGCTCAGCCAGTGAGCGGCTGGTCTGTATGTGGGATCCAAACCCTCGGCGGGAGCGCAGCCGCACTTCCCAAGCGGCGCACTGTAGCAGTGCGCCACCGGGCCGGCCCATTTTTTGCTGTTTTCAAGATTCTGTCTTTGTCTTTATCATTTAAAGTCAGATTACAGTGTGTTTCAGTGTGGGTCTCTGAATTTATCCATCTTGGAGTTCATTAAGCTTCTTGGATCTGTAGATATATGTCTTTCCTCAAGTTTTGGCATTTTCAGTCTTTATTCTTCATATATTCTTTCTTCATCCTTCTCTGTCTCTTCTCCTTCTGTGACTTCTATAATGCATATGTTTGTCAGTTAGTTGGTATTCTGCAGGTCTCTTAGATTGTGTTCATTTTTCTGCATTTTCTTTCTACTCTACAAACTCAATCAATTGTCTTATCTTCAAATTCACTAGTTCTCCCTACTCTGGCATTTTCCATGGTGTCATCTCCCTAGTACTTTTTAGTGCTATTATAACATTTATCACATCATATTTCAATAGTTCTGTGTTAAGTTTCTTATTACTGGAGGGCTAAGCCTATTCCTTTATTCCCTCAGAAGCTAGCATATAGTAGACACCTCAGTAAATATGTGTTGAAAGAGTTCTTGAATGAAAGTTGGAAAGTTATGTAAATTTTGAGGCTTTTAGAGTTAGAAGTGGTATTACAGAATGTTTTGCTGTTTCTTTTAAAAATATATTTAGGAACTTCTGACATCTTGAGCCAAATGATGAACCCTGCTTATATAAATATTTTCCTGGTTGAGAAAGACCTGAATAATTTCCACCCTTTTCTGTCATATTGTTCCATTCTTCTCATCCATTCTTAGAAAAGTGGTCCTTAAAGTGTCAGTGGACCGCAGTGGATCACCAAGACCCTTTTAAGGGTGTTTGGGTTCACAAGGTCATAATTATTTTCATAATGCTACTAAGGCTTTTTTGTCCCTTTTCATGATGTTGATATATATCTTCACAGTGCAAAAACAAAGGTGGGTAAAAATGGTAGCAGATGATCATTAATTAAGACACATCAAACTATATTACTAATCATTGTATTTTTCACACCACACACTAGCAATTAAAAAAAAAACTGACTTATGTGGTCATTGAAGCAGTACAAATTACTAATTTTGTTCAATCATGACCCTTGAATACATGACTTTTTTTCATTTTATTGTGGTAAAAAATATGTAATATGAAATTCACCATTTAAGTGTTCAGTGCATTGGCATTAAGTACAATCATATTGTTTTGCAACCATCATCACCATTCATCTCCTGAATTTTTTTCATTTTCTCACACTGAAACTCTATCCATTAAACATTAACCCTCATTTTTCCCTCTACCAACCACTTCTACTTTCTGTCTATATGAATTTGTCTACTCTAGATGTCTCATATAAGTTGAATTGTACAGTTTGTTCTTTTGAGATGGGCTTACTTGGCTTTGTGTGACATCATCAAGGTTCATCTGTATTATAGCATGTGTTGGAATTTCTGTCCTTTTTAAGGCTGAGTAGTAGTCCATTGTATGTACATACCATGTTTTATTTATCCATTCATTTGTCATTGGACAACTTGCGTTGCTTTAACTTTTTGGCTATTGCGAATAATGATGCTATGGATGTGGGTGTACAAATATCTATTTGAGTCCTTGCTTTCAATCCTTTAGGAGTACAGCCTCAGAAGTGGAATTGTTGAATTGTATGGTAATTGTGTATGTTAATTTTTTTTTTTTTTTAAGTATTCTTTTTTTAAAAAAAATATGACCTGTAAGGGGATCTGAACCCTTGGCTTGGTGTTGTCAGCACCACGCTCAGCCAGTGAGCCAACCAGCCATCCCTATATAGGATCCGAACCTGTGGCCTTGGTGTTATCAGCACTGCATTCTACCGAGTGAGCCACAGGCCGGCCTTGTGTATGTTAATTTTTTGATGAACTGCTGTACTGGATGTTTTCCATAGCAGCTGCATCATTTTACATTCCAGCCAGCAATGCACGTAGGTTCCCATTTCTCTACATTCTTGCTAACACTTGTTGTTTTCTGTTTTTGTTTTTGATAATAGCCTTCCTAATGGGTGTGAACTTGTATCTGATTTTAGTTCTGATTTGCATACCCTAATAACTAGTGACATTGAGCTTTGTTTCATGTGCTTATTGACCATTTGTATTTCTTCTTTGGAGAAATGTCTACTCAAGTCCTTTGCCCATTTTTGAATTGGGTTGTTTTTTGTTGTTGAGTTGCAAAAGGAGTTCTTTAAAAACTATATTCTGGCTATTAATCTCTTAGAAAATATGTGATTTGGGCCGGCCCGGTGGCACACTGGATAAGTGCGCCACTTGGGAAGCGCGGCGGCGCTCCCGCCTGAGGGTTCGGATCCCACATACAGACCGGTTCCCGCTCGCTGGCTGAGCGAGGCGCGGGAGCAACACCGAGGGTTGCGATCCCGTTGCCGGTCCCCGGTCCGGTACGGGGGCAACACTGAGGGTTGCGATCCGTTGCCGGACACGGAAAAAGACAAAAGACAAAAAAAAAAAAAAATGTGATTTGCAAATCATGTTTGATTTTCTCCCATTCTGCGGGTAGGCTTTTCACTTTGTTAATAATGCCCTTTGATACTCTAAAGTTTTTAATTTTGTTAAAGTCCAGTTTATCTTTTTTTGTTATGGCCTGTGCTTTTGGTGTCTTAGCCAGATATCATTACCAAAGCCAATGTCATGAAGCTTTTTTCCTGTGTTTTCTTCTAAGAGTTTTATACTTTTAGCTCTTAACGTTTAGTTCTTTGATCCATTTTGAGTTAATTTTTGAATAAGATGTGAAGTTTAGGTCAAGGTTAATTTTTTTTGCCTGTGGATGTTTAGTTGCTCCAGCACCATTTGTTGAAGGGGCTGTCTTTTTTTCATTAAATTGCTTTTGCACCTTTGTCAAAAATGACTTGGTTGTATCTGTGTGGGTCTATTTCTGGGTTCTCTATTTTATTCCATTAATCCATGTATCAGTCACTCTTCCTATACCATACAGTCTTGATTACTGTAGCTGTATAATGTCTTGAAATCAGGTAGACTGATTCCTCTCACTATATTCTTTTTAAAAATTGTTTTAGTTATTCTAATCCATTTGCCTTTCCATGTAAATTTTAGAGTAATCTTGTCTATACCTATAAAAAAATCTTGCAGGAATTTCGATAAGAGTTGTTTTAATCCTGTATGTCAGTTTAGGGAGAATTGACATCTTTATTTTGTTGAGTCTTGCAAGAACATGGTATATCTCTGCATTTATTTAGATCTTTGATGTTTTTCATCAGCATTATGTAGCTTTTAGCATACAAGTCCTATACATGTTTTATTAGATTTACATGTTTTTCAGTTTTTTTGAGCAATTTAAAATTATATTGTATTTAAAATTTTGCTGCCTACATGTTCGATCCTAATATATTGAAATACAATTGATTTTTTTTTTTCCCCTTTTTGTCTTTTTTTCGTGACCGGCAACGGATCGCAACCCTCAGTGTCGCGCCCGTACCAGACCAGGACCGGCAGTGGGATCGCAACCCTCGATGTTGCGCCCGCACCTCACTCAGTCAGTGAGCGGCCGGTCTGTATGTGGGATCTGAACCCTCGGCGGGAGCGCCGCCGCGCTCCCAAGTGGCACACTGTAGCAGTGCGCCACCGGGCCAGCCCAGAAATACAATTGATTTTTAAATATTTTTTAAATATAAAAAATCACAAACAAGTGTGTGACCTTGATAAATATTCATTAGTTATAGGAGTTTTTTGTTTGTCTGTTTTCCATAGATTCCTTGGTATTTTTTTTTCTTCCTTAAAAAAAAAAAGAAAAAAGAAAAAAAAAGGCCGAGCCCGTGGCGCACTCGGGAGGATGCGGCGCTGGGAGCGCAGCAGCACTCTCGCCACGGGTTCGGATCCTATATAGGGATGACCGGTGCGCTCACAGCGTTCACTGGCTGAGCTCGGTGTGGCCGGTCTCAAAAAGGACCAAAAAAAAAAAAAACTACGACCAATAAGGGGATCTTAACCCTTTACTTGGTGTTGTCAGCACCACGCTCTCCCAAGTGAGCTAACTGGCTGTCCCTATATAGGGATCCGAACCCGTGGCCTTGGTCTTACCAGCAACATACTCTCCCAAGTAAGCCACAGACTGGCCCTTCCTTGGTTTTTTCTATGTAAATAATTACGTCATCTGCAAATAGAGACAGTTTTATTTCTTCATTTCTGATCTATGTGTCTGTCTTCCTTTTTTTTTTTTTTTTTTGCCTTTAATGTATTTGCTGGAATTTCTAGTGCTGTACTGAAGAAAAGTGATGTGAGTGGACATCCTTGCCTTGTTCCTGATCTTATAGGGGGAAAGCATTCAACTGTTCTCCCATAGATATAATGTTAGGTGTAGGGTTTTTTTTCCCCCCCATAAGGTTCTCTTTATCAAGTTGAGGATGTTCCCCTCTATACCTGATTTCCGAGAGATTTTATCATGAATGGTTGTTGAATTTTGTCAGAAGCTTCTTTGCCAGTTTATATGATCATACAATTTGTTTTCCTTAGCCATTTTTAATATGATATATTACATCAATTGATGTTCTAATCTTTTTTTTTTTTTAAAGATGACTGGTGGGCCGGCCCGGTGGCGCACTGGATAAGTGCGCCGCTTGGGAAGCGCGGCGGCGCTTCCGCCCGAGGGTTCGGATCCCACATACAGACCGGTTCCTGCTCACTGGCTGATCGAGGCGCGGGGGCAACGCCGAGGGTTGCGATCCCGTTGCCGGTCCCCGGTCCGGTACGGGGGCAACACTGAGGGTTGTGATCCGTTGCCGGACACGGAAAAAGACAAAAAATAAAAAATAAAAATTAAAAAAAAATAAAAGATGACTGGTAAGGGGATCTTAACCCTTGACTTGGTGTTGTCAGCACCATGCTCTCCAAGTGAGCTAACCGGCCATCCCTATATGGGATCCGAACCCACGGCCTTCGTGTTATCAGCACCACACTCTCCCGACTGAGCCACGGGCCGGCCCGATGTTCTAATCTTAAACCAGCTTTATCCTTGGAATAAATTCCACTTATCTTTGCTATATAATTCTTTTTATATGTTGCTGAATTTTTTTTTTGTCTTTTTTCGTGACCGGCAACGGATCGCAACCCTTAGTGTCGCGCCTGTACCGGACCGGGACTGGCAACGTGATCGCAACCCTCGGTGTTGCCCCCGCTCCTCGCTCAGCCAGTGAGCGGCCGGTCTGTATGTGGGATCTGAACCCTCGGCGGGAGCGCTGCCGCGCTTCCCAAGCGGCGCACTGTAGCAGTGCGCCACCGGGCCGGCCCTATGTTGCTGAATTTTATTTACTAATATTTTGTTAGGATAGTTTCATCTATAGTAATAAGAGCCATTGGTCTGTAGTTTTCCTTTTTTTGGAACTGTTTGATTTTGATATTAGAATAGCAATATCTTTTTCATAAAATGAATTAGGATGTGTTTCCTTTTCTATTTTCTGAAAGAGATTGTGTAGAATTTTAAGAATTCTTTAAACATTTGGTATAAGTCTCTTGTGGAAATGATCCTGACCTGGATATATTATTTGGGGGAGAGTTTTAAAATTGTAAGTTCACTTTTCTTAAATTATTATAGGGCTATTCAACTATTTCATGTTGGATGAGTTATGATAGCTTGTGTTTTTTGAGGAAGTGGTCCATTTTGTCTAAGTTGTCAAGTTATATGTCTAGAGTTGTTCATAGTATTCCCTTATTATCCTTCCAATGTCTTTAGGATCTGTAGTGACATATCCCTGTTTCATTCCTTATTGATAATTTGTGTCTTCTCTTTTTATTTTGTCATTCTTTCTAGAGGTTTTTCAGTTGTATTGGTCTATTGATCTTTTCAAAGAACCAGCTTTTTGTTTCATTGATATCTTTTTTTTTTTGAATTTCAATTTTTATGTTTTCAGTTTCATTGATTTCTTTTCTTACCTTTATTATTTCCTTTCTTCTGCTTGGTTGAGTTTATTTTGTTGTTCTTTCTCTCGGTTCTTGAGGTGAGAGCATGGATTATTGACTTGAAACTGTTGGCTTTTTCTAATGTATGCATTTAATGTTAAAAATTTCTTTCTCAGACCTGCTTCAGCTGTTTTACACAGATTTTGATATGTTGTATTCACCATATTTTCACATGCCAATTGAAGGATTGTTATGATGGCTGCTTTAAAGTCCTTGACAGATGCTCCTAACATCTCTGTCTTCTTGGTGTTTCCATCTATTCATTGTCTTTTTTCATTCAATTTGAGATCTTCCTCGTTCTTAACATGATGAGTGATTTTTTGATTGATCCATAGATTTTTTTTGGATTATGTTTTGAGACTCTGGATTTTATTTTATTTTTTTAAAGATGACCAGTAAGGGGATCTTAACCCTTGACTTGGTGTTGTCAGCACCACGCTCACCCAGTGAGCAAACCTGCCATCCCTATATGGGATCCGAACCCGTGGCCTTGGTGTTATCAGCACCACACTCTCCCGAGTGAGCCACAGGCCGGCCCCGACTCTGGATTTTTTTTAACACTGCCCCATTCAGGCAGGGAAGGAGGGAGGCACTCTTTGTTACTGTTTGGTGCGAGTGGGACTTCTGACTGTACACTAGGCCTCCACTGACACCACGGGGAGGGGGAAGAGAGAAGGGAGTACGTGGCCCCATTACTGCTGGGCCATGGTGAAAGTACTAACATTCCACTAGGTCTCCTGTGACATACCCCTGGTGTGGAGTTGCTTCTTACTGCTAGGTTGGGGTAGAAGTTTAGGCTCCCTATTTTGCCTTCTTGGACACCACCCAGGCGGCGGTGTTGTGCTCCACATTACAATCTTTCAAGGGTGAAAGTCTAGGCTTCCCATTTAGCCTTTGCTGATGTGAGTGGGGCCACAGTTTTTTTTCTGTGGTGTTTGGCTGGAGCACGGCTGTTATTGTCTAAAAGTTTTCTGTCTTGCTAGGCTCCCCTTTCCCTTTTGTTAGAGAGAGGGAAGGCTTTTGTTGCAGCTTCTAATATCAGCGCCTGTTAGAATTTCTGGGTTCTTCAACTCCAAACCCTGGGGTATGTGAGGCAAAGAGACAACTCAGGGAACTCACCCCCATGTTATGCCTTGGGTCCCAAGGTTTCTAGGCAGTCTGCCATTTTCTTTCTTATATTTGTTTTATATATGGTGTCCAGGATTTGTAGTTACACTTAGCAGCAGGAATAGGGAAAAGTATGTCTGCTCTATCTTCCCAGAAGCAGAAGTCCCCTACAGATTGTTGTTTATATTGGGATTGGGATGTATTATTTAGAATAATGCTTAGGCTACTATTTTCTATTAGTATTTTCTTGTCTTTGGTATTACAGAATACTTTCTGGTTAGCATGTTGTATTAGTATTTTTAGTGGGTTTATTTTAATATAATTATGTTGAACATTCATTTTCACTTTTTTTTGTTTAAAATATACATTTGTTATTTATCATCACATTTTGTACACAAATACTGTCAACTCTGTACCCCATAAATATTATAATCAATTATGTTTCAATTAAAAAATAAGTTTAAAAATATACATTTGTTGTAAAATTTAAAATAGTGCAGTAGTATGTAAAGTTGCCAAGTAAAAGTGCACTGTAAAGAAATGAATTGTCATCAAATTAATCTGTAAACTCAGAAATCTACAAGGGAATTGTTTTTTAACAAGAAATTTAATTCTAAAGATCCTTGGGAAAAGTAAATGAAGGGAAAACAATAATGGAAATCATGTGCTTTTTTAGGTAGCTAGGCAGTCTGTAAAGTTGTTTTAATTATAGCAGTATGATGTTGGTACAGGAATAAGAATATATATGAATGGAACATAATAGAAATTTAGGAGGAGACCCATTTTATATAGGCATACGGTAAATTAGGCACTTTACAGCCATGGGAAAAGGGATAGAATATTAACAAATGATTTTTAAAATCCTGCCTAATACCATATATAAAACTAATTACAGTTGAATAAAAGATATAACATTAAAAAAATCAATTGTGGAAGCATGAAAGAAAAATATATGTTATACATTTATAATTATTTCTAATCTTAGATTGTAAAAGGACTTTCTAAATAAGATATAGGCCAGGATTTATGTAGGAAATAGTTTTGGCTACAGAAAATTAAAAGATCTCTGAATGTGTAAAATATCAGATTTCAGTTTTAAGCAACAGATTCAGAGAAAATATTTGCAATATCTAAAACAGGGAAAAGCTAATATAACATATAAAGCAGTCTTATAAATTGATAAGTAAATATCTCAGTAGAAAATGGGCAACGTAATATGAACAGACAGTTCACAAAAGAAAAGACTAAGAAATCAGGATCACTGGTAATCAGGCCATTGCAGGTAAAAACATTGTCATTTACTACTAAAAGATTGGCAAACATTTTAAATATTAATAGTATCAAGTTGATGATGCAGGGAAATGAGCATTCTCACTTGATGGAAGTTCCAACAGTTTTTTTGGTAGACAACTTGACAAGGTCTGTCAAAATTTAAACCGCATAACTTTTAACCCATCACATCTGCCTCTCAAAATCTATCCTATAGAAATACTTGCAAAGGTTTACAAAGATAAAAAGTATTAAATATTTAGGGCCAGCCCCATGGCTCACTTGGGAGAGTGCGGTGCTGATAGCGCTGAGGCCGCGGGTTCGGATCCTATATAGGGATGGCCAGTGCGCTCACTGGCTGAGCGTGGTGCAGACAACACCGAGCCAGGGGTTACGATCCCCTTCCCTGTCAAAAAAAAAAAAAAAATTAAATATTTGAAACAACCTACATATTATGTGAGTAAGTAGCTATTAAAAGGAATGAAGCTGTTAAAAGAGTTTGGTAACATATTTGCTGATCAATACAAAAATGTCCTGGATATATGAAGCGTGAAGGTTGTTTGTAAAACACGTAGCATGATCTCATTTATGAAAAAATCCTATGTATATATGTTTATATCTGTGTATATAAGTATATAATGTTTGCATATGTATGTAAAATGCCTCCAAAAGGACGCACACACTAAATTATTAACCCATATTTATCTGTGATGAGGAGAAAGAGATGAAGGGATATTTCACTATCTGTGTTCAACTTTTATTTTAGTATTTTAATTAACTTTTTATGATGAACTTTTAAAATTATACATAAAAGTAATGATAACAAGATACTGAACTTCCATGAACCCATCATCCTTCTTTGACATTATTAATATTATATCTTTATGTTTTCATCTGTCTTAATCACCCCGCCACCTCCTTTTTGTCCTGGTTACTTAAAGCAAACACCAAACATTAAGCCATTTTAACCATAATACATCAGTGTGTATTTATAATACATAAACTAAAAATTTTAATATAATCAATCATCAGGGCTCTATCACACCCTATGAAATTAACTGTGACCCTGGATTATTTTAAACCCAGTTCATGTTCAGTATCCCAGATTTCCTAAAAAATGTCTCTGTGTACTTATTGTTCAAAATGGCATCCAACAATTTCCACACGACTTTTTTTTTTTTTTTTTTTTAAAGATGACCAGTAAGGGGATCTCAACCCTTGGCTTGGTGTTGTCAGCACCACACTCAGCCAGTGAGCAAACCGGCCATCCCTATATAGGATCCGAACCCGTGGCCTTGGTGTTATCAGCACCGCACTCTACCGAGTGAACCACGGGCCAGCCTGCCACACATGACTTTTGGTTAACAGGTCTGTTGAGTTACATTCCCTCTTCCCCTCTTCTTTTCATACAGTTTATTTTGGGGGGAGTCTGTGTCACATGGACTGTAGAATTTCTCTAGTTATGCATTTGGCTGATTCCATCTTCATGGTGTTATTCCCAAGGAAAACTTCTCTGGCTGTGTTGTGCACTTCATGTTGTGTCACGATAGGAGACCGATAATATCTAGTTGTTTTATGTTTAAGGATAAGACTGATCAGTTGTTATAAGTGTGAATCATCCATTATAAAGATCTCCATCACCTCTCACCCAGTGATTTTTAGCAGCTACAGATAATGGTTGCTTGCTGCAAAATTGTGAATGTCTAATTCTTTCATTATTTCTGCATTTATTATCCAGAATTCTTCTGTAACAGTAGTTCACAAAAGTGTGATTCCCAGACTGGCAGTATCAATATTACCTGAGAACTTGTTGGAAATGCAAATTCTTAAGTCCTACCCCAGAAAGAAACTATATGGGTAGGAGCCAGTAATCTGTGTTTAACATGCTTCTAGGTGATTCTAAAGTACCCTCAAGTTTGAGCATCTGTCCTCTAGGAACTTTACTTCATCTACCATTGGTTACTTTGAAATACAGTTCATACAGGAAAAACAGGATAAGTACTTTTTCCCCCTTATACCTTTTTGGCAACCTCTTTTTATTTATTTATTTTTTTAAGGTGTCAGTATGAGCTCATGGATTTTTATATGTTTGTGTTTCAGACCACATTGTCATAACAGTATTCTTTTTGATCCTCTTAGGGCAGTCACAGCCTTTCAGAGCGTTGCTTGTGTCCTCTGGATAGTTTTTAAATAGCTTTCTTTCTAACATGACAAGATGTGCTAGGTGATTTTTGTGTATTTCCTGCTATTACTGGTGAAATGTTTTTTAGGGACCATAGTATGGGTTTTGAGAGTGCTAATTGATTTGAGTGCATTTCTTTGAGTGCATTTAATTACTTTAATAATTGTTGTTTAATTGATAAAATAGGGGTTACTTACCTTGTAGGGTTTTTTGAAAGTTAAATGAGATACATGATAAACTTTTAGAACAGTACTCAGGTCATGGAAACTGTAGTCAATATTATATTTTCAATATCATTCTTAAAAGAGCAAACAAGTTTTAGTCTCAATCCTGTTCTAGAAGCAAGAATAAATGGGTATGATGTGTATTGTTTCAGAACTCTTCTAGTTGACATTGTATTTTATAATGGTCCATGATGAAGTTTATTCTTTTCAGGATTTGTAGAATTTATTTGTTGCATATACATACTGAAATCAAGGTTTTCAAAATTATTTCATTTATGAAAATTCAGGAACTTGAATTTTCTTTTTGGCCTTTTAGGATGGGAAAGGTGTTCCTTTGTCTGGGTGTGTGCATGCGTGCGTGTGCGTGTATCCAGCAATGAAATGATAAATTTCTCCTGGATAAATGCACCGGCAGCACAAAGTTTATTGGTGGAATACCAGCTCAGCACAATGCAGAAGCTCTTTTCAGCATATTCACTCAAGTTAATCATTTAATATGTAACTCATGTGTTTCTCCTTTATGACTTCATTCTTTGATCTTTCAGAATCTTTCTTGATCTCCCCCAAAGGTACAGCTATCTATTGTTTACTGTTTGGGTGTGTGTAACTTAACACTATGTCTTAGATATCTTTCCATATCAGTATGTAAAGCTCTTTTTCATTTCTGAATACTACTGTATGGATTGTATGCATGTGCCATTATTTGTTTAGTCATCTCCATCTTGTCATGAATGTCCTTAGTGACTTCTTTGTGCATTTGTGAGAGTATATCCATGGATAAATTCCTAGAAGTGATATTTGCAGAGTCGAAGAGGTATGTACATTTACTTTTTTTTTTTTTTTGGCCCTTTAAGATCACACTGAAAAATAGAAATTTTGCATTTACATTTTTACTTAGGAAAACAATCATGAGCAGCTAAAACTTATGTAATACTTATACTTATGCCTGCATATTTAATCTTAACCCTATGAAATAGGTCCTATTATTTTCGTTTTACAGATGAGGAAGGAACTTGCCTAAGGTCACATAAGAAATAAGTTAAAGAACTGGGATTCAAATAGAAGCAGCCTAGCAACAAGTACTATGGTCCTATCACTGTACTATGCTATCTTGGCAAGAGACTAAGATGCTTTCTTGAACAAATTACTATTTAAATGGTTGCATTTACATTTTTTATAGATATTGCTGAATTATTCTATGAGGATGTACTAATTTATTCTTAAACCATTTTTCAGATGTCTGAACTTATCTAAACATAGTAATCTTACTCATTCTTGAAAACTTTAGTTAGTGTCAGACTTTTCATCTTGGTCAATCTAGTAGGTAGAAAATGGTAGTTGGTTTTAATTATTTAACACTGTGGGGGTTTTTTGAACTTCCTATTTACATGTCTTGCCCATTTTTCTGTAGGTCATTGATTTGTAAGAACTCTAGAGTGGAAGAGGGAAAATGAAAGTAGTGGACTCAGTACATTGAAAATATTCAAGAGTAGCTACAGCTCTAAGAAAATTTGTCTTTCATAATCAGAATTTGAAGTTGTTGGGGTTTACATGTGTTACCCACTGAGCTATGCTGGTGATGTTAATGACCAGAAACTAAGTAAGTAAAGCCACAGATGTAGGCTGAAATTTACTCATTCAGTAAATACTAAGCAAGTTATGAACCAGCTGTTGGGCTTGATTCTGTAGATTGGTAGATGAGACATTGCTTTCAGTGGAATTTAGTTTAGTTGGCAAGCACTACATTAAGTAAAAACAATTGTATTAGGATAAGCGTGCCACAGGAAAAGTATGGAGTGCTACAGAGCATACCAGAGCTGTGTAACCTATGGGGGCTAGTTGGTCAGGGAAAACTAGAGGAGCCCATTTAACTGAGGGCTGAAGGATGGTAGGTGATAGAGTTTGGACATGTCGTCCCCCCTAAACTGATCCCCAATGTGGCAGTGTTGGGAGCTGTTTGAGTCATGGGGGCAGATCCCTCACGAGTGTATTAATGCTCTCCCTGGGAGGTGGGGGTAGTGAGTCGTTTTATTTATTCCCGTGAGAGCTAGTTGTTTAAAAGACCCTGGTACCTCCACTCTCTCTCTTGCTTCCTCTCGCCATGTGATCTGCTTTTACCTGCCAGCTACCTACTGCTTTCTGCCATGAGTAGAAGCAGCTTGAGGCCCATTCAGATGCAACTGTCCCAGAATCATAAGCCAAATAAAATTCTGTCCTTTACAGATTAACCAGTTTCAGTTATTCTGTTATAGTAACATGAAAATGGACTAATGCAGTAGGAGTTGGGGAAGTTGGGGAAATATTAGTGTTTGATGTGAAGAGTAGTGTAGAGGATGGAGATAGACTTTGTGAGGCCTTTGGTTTGTATTAAAGATTTAAAATGTTATCTGGAGAACAATAGAAAATCTTTGAAGGATTTTAAGCGAGAAGAGACAGGATCAATTGTATGGGTAATTTGAAATGTGAACCTGAACTCTTCGAAGGGGTGGGCTGCCAAAAATCTGAGGTGTCCTGGCAGTGGTACGGGAATACATCAGCTCTATTCATTTTTCTCCCATCTCAGCTATTGAGAAGCAGCCAGCTGTGTCTGACTGAACTTTTTGTCCTGTCTAGGACAGAATCCATTCAAAAACGAACTGTTCATTATATACTTTCTGTGGCAAAGAAAATTACTACATTAAAGCAGTTTCTGCCTTACAACTACTTATTTTTCCACATGAACATGTCTCCTCCATAGTGCCATGGACAGAAGGAAAGATCTTGTTAGAATCTACAGGCTATTGGCCTGTAGTTTTCTTTTTTTGTTGTATCTTTGTCCGGTTTTGGTATCAGGGTGATGCTGGCTTCATAGAACGAGTTTGGGGGAATGGTTTCTGTTTCAATTTTTTGGAGTAGTTTGGAAAGAACTGGTATTAATTCCTCTTTAAAGGTTTGGTAGAATTCAGGAGTGAAGCCATCTGGTCCTAGGCTTTTCTTTTTTGGAAGATTTCTGATTACTGCTTCAACATTTTTGCTTGTTATTGGTCAGTTCAATTTTTCTTTGTCTTCTTGGCTCAACCATGGTAGTTTGTATGTGTCTAGAAATTTATCCATTTCCTCCAGATTTTCAAATTTGTGGGTGTATAGTTGTTCATAGTAATCTCTAATGATTCTTTGTATTTCTGTGGTATCAGTTGTGATATCCGCTTTTTTGTTTCTGAGTTTTGTTATTTGGGTCTTTTCTCTTCTTTTTTTAGTAAGCCTGGCTAGTGGTTTGTCTATTTTGTTTATTTTCTCAAAAAACCAACTTTTTGTTTCATTGATCTTTTGTATTGTATTTTTGGTCTCTATTTCATTTAGTTCTCTGATTTTAATTATGTCTTTATGCCTACTAACTTTTGGATTGTATTGTTCTTGTTTTTCTAGTTCCTTGAGTTGTAAAGTTAGGTTGTTTATTTGAAATCTTTCTATTCTCTTGATGTAAGCATTTATTGCAATAAACTTTCCTCTTAGTACTGCTTTTGCAGTATCCCATAGGTTTTGGTATGAGGTATTATTATTATCATTAATTTTGAAAAATTTTTGATTTCCTGTTTGATTTCTTCTTTTACCCATATGTCATTCAGAAGCATGTTGTCTAATTTCCAAGCATTTGTGTGCTGTCCAAGATTTCATTTGTTATTAATTTCTAGTTCCTGAGCAAAAAAAGTAAAGCCAGAGGCATAATACTTCCTGACTTCAAACTGTATTACAAATCTGTAGTAACAAAAACAGCATGGTATTGGCATAAAAAAAAGACATGTGGACAAATGGAACAGAATAGAGAACTCAGAAATCAACTCATGTATTTACAGCCAACTGATCTTTGACAAAGGCACCAAGAACATACACTGGGAAAAGACTGCCTCTTCAATAAGTGGTGCTGGGAAAACTGGATATCCATTTGTAGAATGAAACTTGATCTGTACCTCTTACCATATACCAAAATCGACTCAAAATGGATTAGAGACCTAAATATAAGGCCTGAAACTTTAAAACTCCAAGAAGAAAACATAGGGGAAATGCACCAGGATTTAGGACTGGACAATGACTTTATGAATAACCCCCAAAGCACAGGCAACAAAAGAAAAAATAACCAGATGGGATTGTATCAAACTAAAAGCCTTCTACACAGCAAAGGAAACAATAGAGTGAAAAGACATCCTACAGAATGGGAGAAAATATTTAAAAAATATGCATCTGACAAGGAATGAATATCCAGAATATACAAAGAGTTCAGACAACATTACGGTAGAAAAACCAAATAATCCTTTAAAAAATGGGCAAAGGAACTGAATAGACATTTCTCAAAGGAAGACATACAGGCGGCCAACAGTTTTATGAAAAAAAATGCTCAACACGCTAGTCATCAGGGAAATACAAATCAAAACCACTTTGAGATGTCACCTCACCCCAATCAGACTGGTTATTGTAGAAAAGACAGTGAATAACAAATTCTGGCAAGGATGTGGAGAGAGAGGACTCCTCCTGCAGTGTTGGTGGGAATGTAAGTTAGTACAGCCATTATGGAGAACAGTATGGAGGTTCTTTAAACAACTACAGACAGAACTTCCATATGGTTCAGCAATCCCATTACTTGGGATCTATCTAGAGGATTGGAAAACATCAGGTCAAAGGTATAACTGCACTCCTGTGTTTATTGAAGCTTTATTTTCAATAGTTAGGTGATGGAACCAACCTAAACATCCATCGATGGATGACTGGATAAGGAAATTATGGTACATATACACAATGGAATACTACTCAGCCCTAAAAAAGAATGAAATTCTACCATTTGCAGCAACGTGGATGAGCCTGGAGAAAATTATTCTAAGTGAAACAACCCAGGTACAGAAAGAGAAATATTGCATGCTCTCACTTATAACTGGGAGCTGAATCCATAAATAAACAAACAATAAAGAGAGAGAGAGTGAAAGAAAGAAAGAAACAGCAATCACAGTAATACATTGAACTTTTAGAAAACCAGAGGTGATAAAAGGGAGGAGAGGAGGAGAAGGAGGGGGGCTAATGAGGAATTGGTCAACGGACACGAAGAATGATTGGATATTGTAATGATGAATATGCTATCTATACTGATCTTACCACCACATGTTGTACAGTTATTGAAAATCGACATTGTGGGCCAAGCCTGTGGTGCACTCGGGAGAGTGCGGCGCTGGGAGCGCAGCAGCGCTCCCACCGCGGGTTTGGATCCTATATAGGGATGACCGGTGCCATGCACTCACTGCCTGAGCGCGGTGCAGCCAGTCACAAAAAAGGAAAAAAAAAAAAAAAGAAGAAGAAGAAAATCGACATTGTGGGCCAAGCCTGTGGTGCACTCGGGAGAGTGCGGCGCTGGGAGCGCAGCAGCGCTCCCACCGCGGGTTTGGATCCTATATAGGGATGACCGGTGCCATGCACTCACTGCCTGAGCGCGGTGCAGCCAGTCACAAAAAAGGACAAAAAAAAAAAAAAAAAGAAGAAGAAGAAAATCGACATTGTACCCCACATGTATGTGTAATAAAAAAAAATAAAAAAGAAAGATGATATGAATCCTTCCATGAACTTTTTAAAGACCCCTGTGTAGTTGCTTATTCAGTTTCTTGCTGCTGCTTTACATGTGGAAGGCTTTTCTTGGAAAGATGGTTCTTATAGATAACATTATAAGATTTTAGCATTATCATCTACTGTACTTGTAAATTCAATCTTCGTAAAAATGGGTTATTAATTTAGATATGGTATTCTGCATCATATCAAAATGAATAGGCATGTGGTCTCTACAAGATAAGAAAATAATGTTCCTACTACTTTCTAATTATGAACAGGTAAAACTAGATTATGAACTGGTGATGAACAAGAGAAACTAAATAGCATTTCTTTAATCCTTTCACTGGCCAAGATTGTTTCATATTGTTTGTTTATCTAATAGCCCAGACTCTGATTTCTTTTTGAAACCTGGTAATTGATCTTTCTTTTATTTCAGTTGTTTGTGAGATATTATGTAACCATTTCTTACTTGTGTGATAAACTGTACTTGTATTACCATACCCTTTTTGGGGGATATGCTCAACTTTTCAGGTAATATTATGTTCTCATATATTAGCCAGCCAGATTTTTTTTTTTCTTTTTTAGGGTGTAACTGTTTATATACTAGACCCCAGGACAAGGGCTATATTTACTACTTACAGGAACTTAAAATTTAGTTTAGGGAGGGATGCTATATGAAAATGGTACTTCATAAATGTTGAGTGGTGCTTATTTGTTTAATATTTCATTGGTATAATTATAGCAGTACACGCACATATAGACACACGGGGGTATAATACTTATGATTGCTTCTGTGTTGTTGTGATATATTAGTAGAGAGAAGAAATAAATGAAAAAAGCTAGCATTTTAGTGATGTAACCAATCATGTGCCAATTTTGGTATCTTTTTTTTTTTTTGGCAGCTGGCTGGTAAGGAGATCTGAACCCTTTACCTTGTTGTTGTCAACATCGTGCTCTAACCAAGTGAGCTGACCAGCCAGCCCTTCATGTGCCAATTTGTATGGACCTTGCAAACTCCTGATTGAATGGAAAGGTTAGTTTTGTTCTGTGCCCAGCATAGTCCCTGGCACATAAGCAGACATTAAATGTTATTTAAATGGAATGAGTGGCTGGCTGGTTAACTCAGTTGGTTCTAATAGCAAGGTCAAGGGTTTGGATCCCCATACTGTCTAGCTGCCAAAAAATGAATTAAAATGAATTAAAATGAATGAAATATTTGCAAAATAGATGTCTTTGGATGGGACCCTGTGAACAACAGAAACGTTGGAATTGACTAGGTCAGACCCATTGGTTAGTCTTATATTGTTTCCAACAGAGGTATTTCTTTAAGGGATTATGAAATGGTTTGTTTGACCTTTCTGTTTTATCTGTATGTTTCTTTTAATAACAATTAATGGCTCTGTTATTTTATTTACAAACATTTTTTTATCTATTCATTCACCAATGGACATTTGGGTTGCTTCCACCTTTTGGCTGACATTCAAAAATGCTTTGATTTGAGTTGCTGTTTAATATCCTCAAAAGTTAACATCCTCTTTCACTTATGACAGGAGGCATACTCTAGTTAAGTGGGAGAGCTTTGCAATTGGACTTTTTGGGTTTAAGTCCTGGCTGATCCCTTCCTGGCTATTTCACTGTGGGCGGATAACCTTTTTGACATTTGTTTGCTTAACCTGCCAAATGGGGATAATGAAAGTTTCTTACATTATTCCGATTAAATTAGATAATATACGTAAAATGCTTAGACTAGTGTTTAACACACAGTTAAAGTTAAATAAATGTTATCATTACTAGGAAAAGGAACCCATTGGTTCAGGTACCCATGTTAAAGTACTGCAGGCAGTCTCCCAATTAGGTAAAAATAAAAATTCGAGTTTCTGAATTCATTTGATATTGAGAGGGCAAAAACTTGGAGTAAATAATACCAGTCATTTCTATGTGTGGGATTGAGAGGGTGGAAGTAGGTAAATAAGAGACAGGGTTGAAGGTTGGGAAAGTTGCCCTTATTATCCTCTTCAGGGGAGATGGTCCTGATATCTTAACCAGTTATACACTGTGGTTTAGTCTAACCAAGGAGCATGAAGAATCAGAAGTTGGTCTCTCTTATTGCTTTGTCTTCCTTATCTTTATTCCATGCCAGTGACTTTCAAAAGCATGAAAAGTGGTGGGCAGCAACTTTAGACAGGCAAATCAGGTTATACAGTGAATTGGCACATGTTTTTAAAGTCTGATCAGTTGTGATTCAGTATTTGATAGTTTATTGTGAGAAGGTTGGATTTGTAGTTTACTCTCAAGAAAGATGTGAACCCGAAAGTGGCTTTTTAATATATTGAATGCTTAATTTATAAATTGAGTATCTAATTCTAGAGGAACAAATGCAGCCTGATCAAGATTTTTGTCTTAAATCCAATAAACTAGCCCACATGAGTAGTGTACTGGTTTGGTCCTGACCATAAGTCCCCTACACCATTGTACTGTGGATGCCACAAGATATGATGCTTCTGAATATAATTGTGCTACATTGAATGATTCAAGAAGTTTAATTCTAGTAAAATTATATTATGAAAATAGTCACTATAAAGGACTATGTTCAACACTAAATTTTCCTCATGTATATGAATCTTGTTTGAGTCATATTCAGTACTACTATGCTACTTAACGTGATAACCAGTAAAAATATACTCTGGCCCACAATTTTTAAAATCTTCTCTACTTCCTTGTAAGAATGACTATGCTCTTAGAGTATACTGAGTAAGGGAATATTTTTGTCAAGATGAACTCAGTTATTTAAGGCCATGTAATCCAAAGGGTGAAACATCTAAACTTTGCCCGTTTGGTCTCCCTAACATTTTATCTGTTAGTTTGGGAAATATTTATTACATAAACAAAAAATATCTAATTGATTGAAGTGCAGTCTCTTTCAACCTGTTTTACATTTTGTACTCTTTTGTTGTTTTACAATGGCTTAATAATGATTTTGAATCAACATGTGTAATTAAAACAATCCTAAATTCAATTTAGGATTTAGGGTGCCATCTTAATAACATGACCAATCACCATCTTATTTTAAATGGCTATATTTTATATGGTGTGTAATGGTTTTTGATAAAATTTAATACTGGATAGAGACACAGATGCATTTTTACACAGACATGAGGATTTCAGTGTATAAAAATGATTAGTTTGGGAGTGGTGATAAGACTAGGAACCAAGGACGTCTTTGTGTCTTAGTGAAACTACAAGGAGACAGAAAGATCTATCATTGACCTACCTCTGCTTCTTGGATTTTCTTTTTTTCCTCTCATGATTGATCTCCAGAAGCCGTAGAGTGTAGTCATCCTGGTGAGTTTAGCAGCAGTGTCTTGATATGTTTGGTGGTAGAATGAGAAACAAGGATTGAACATGATTCATAAAGATTAGTAAGTTTATTGTAGTTCTCAAACTGCTTAATTCAGGTATTGAGAAAGTTTGTCCAGGTTAAGTGAGGATATTTTAAGTAGATTTTTAAATCTTTTTTTATTTTTCAGCCAAACCAAACAGGAAGCTTACTTTTCTCTACCTAGCCAATGATGTCATTCAGAACAGCAAAAGGAAGGGGCCGGAGTTTACAAAAGATTTTGCACCGGTTATAGTGGAGGCTTTTAAGCATGTTTCAAGGTATGATAATTGTTTTGGGTATTAGGTAATCTGTTTTAAATGCACCATATGTCCTTTTGCTAAAATTTGCCATAAGCCATTAAAATAAAAAACAAGGATTGTATTTCTTTGAAGCTTTCCTTTGAAAAGATTTACCTCTAAATGGGATTTGTAAATGTGTTAAATGCTTGTGTGGAGGAAAATTGTTTTTGAACTGTTGCTAAGGTGCGGGTATTTGGAGTACTTGAATTACAGCTTTCCTTTAAGAGACCAAAAGCAACTGCTGTATTGGAATGAACCTCCCTAAGAATAAATGAAGGTATTGAATTGAAAATTTGTGTAATTTTAAAGCTATCAGTCTTGGAACCAATATTTCTAGATACACTTAGTATCTTTTCCTGTCATATTGCCTATAATAATTTTAAGGCTTTCTAGTGTTTGGGTATATGTCATAACATTTTTAAGTGCTTTGGAAATAAAGAATATTTATTTAAGATAATCGGAAACCTGTTGAAAATTTTGCTGCAGAAAATTCCAAGGGTAGACGTCTATACTTTGGTTTATGGCCTTTTAAATTCTTATTTGCAAACATTATATACAAGTATTTGTTAGATTACTAGGCAGACATTATTGGGGTAGTCTATTAAATCAGTCTAAGTTATAGAATTCAGTGGTGAATGATGATGATCTGTGTTGAATGATATAAGGATGAAAATGCCCTGCAGTTTTAGTCACAGTAGACACATTTTTAAAAAATTACAGTGTGA
This sequence comes from Galeopterus variegatus, assembly GCF_000696425.1. Classification (NCBI taxonomy): domain Eukaryota; kingdom Metazoa; phylum Chordata; class Mammalia; order Dermoptera; family Cynocephalidae; genus Galeopterus; species Galeopterus variegatus. The sequence goes on along the minus strand of NW_007727849.1, from coordinate 126,359 downwards.
AACACTACATGTTGTTTTCTTTTTTTTTTTTGGTCTTTTTCCGTGTCCGGCAACGGATCGCAACCCTCAGTGTCACCCCCGTACCGGACCGGGACCAGCAACGGGATCGCAACCCTCGGCGTTGCTCCCGCGCCTCGCTCAGCCAGTGAGCGGGAACCGGTCTGTATGTGGGATCCGAACCCTCGGCGGGAGCGCCGCCACACTTCCCAAGCGGCGCACTGTAGCAGTGCGCCACTGGGCCGGCCCCGACATGTTGTTTTCTTAAATAAATATTATTTACCCTTCAATTTAGGTATTGTCTTCTACCATCTTTTCAGATGTTGGTGTTTCTTAGAGTTAAGTCCTAGGCCTTCTTCTGGGGCCATATTCTTTACTTGTTCTCTGGGTGATTTCATACTCTGCACACATTTAGTTATTATCCATGCCCTAATGACTAATCTTACACTCCAGTCCAGATTTTTTTTCTTTGTTCCATACCTGTATGTCCGGTTGCTTATTGACATTTCTGTTTGTTTGCATCCCAGACATCTCAAACTCATTGTGTCTGATATTGAACTCATGACTTTGCTTCCTACTAGACTTGCTCTTCCCTTAGGTTTCACTCTCTCAGTGAATGACAGCTCCATTTATGCAGATGCTCATCAAGAAATTAGGTGTCATCTTTAACTTTTCTTTCGCCTTCACTTCCCATATCCCGTATAGTACATATTTCCTCAATTCCTTAGATTTCTTTCCCTACTGGTTATCATAATATGTTTTCTGTATAATTGCGATAATGTCTAGTACTGTTTAATACCATTAGGTAACTGTAGCCAGAGTTACAGAGCTGATCATAACACTCCCTTGCCTTTGAGTGGTTCTCAGTTGTCTTAGAGATCAAGTTTAAAGTCCTGAGCAAGACTTAGATGTTCCTTCATGGCACTGCCTACTCTCCAGATTCCTGTCTCACATTTCTTCCACACAGTCTTGTCTACTGTTTAAGCTAACTGAACCTGTTTTAGTTCTTTTTGCCTTAAGGCTTTTATATATGTTGCCTCTCCCTATAATCCAACAAAGTACTTATTGACTGCCTATTATGTACTGGTTCCTGAGGATATGATAGTGAGCAAGACAAAGTTTTGTTCTAATGGAGCTTACATTTCAGTGGATGAAAAGGTAATAACTAGATAGATACATGAATGAGTATATATTATACTATCAGATGACATACTATGGAGAAATATAAAGCAGGGAAAGAACTAAAGGGTATGAGGTTACTCAGTTATATGATGAGATGAAGAACGACTATTTTGGGGAGGTAGCATTTGAACAGAGACTAATGGAAGGGATGAAATGAGCCATTTGACTATCTAGGAGAAGAGAATTCCAGGCAAAGAGAATACATGGCAGAAACAATGAGATGCTATGTGCTAGGCATGTTTGAGGATCAGCAAGGAGATTTGTATTGGAGAAGGTATTAGGGAATGTGGACTTAGAGAATGCCAGGAAGCAGAACATGTGGGCTTTGTGGTCCAGGGTAAGGATTTTAGTTTTATTCTTAGTACGATTGGTAGGTAGCTCTTGGAGGATCGAGAGCAGTATAATCTGATTTACATTAATAGGATTCTTTGTGGAGAATAGAGTGAAAGAATAGAGACTGGGAGGTCAGTGAGAGGACTATTAACAAAAATCCAGGCATGAGGTGATAGTGGCACAGTATACAGTACAGTGGTAGTGATGAAGGAGGTAGGAAATGGTTGAGAGTAGTCTGCTTCCCATTTCCTGTGTATCCAATCTTCAGAGCTCAGATTAACTATCACTTCCTCAAATATTCTTCCTGGTCTCTTTTAAACTGGGCTAGTCTCTCTCTCATGCCTGTCTTTAGCACTTTGTTCTCTTTTGTGTTACTTGTAAATAACAGCTGCCATAAAGCTCCATCTGCACGTCCATGTCAAAGATAGTGCCTTAATCAAATATTTGTTGAATAAATTTAAAGGCACCTATTAGAACTCTCCCTTAGCCTCATGTTTAGCCCCCATTAGGTTAGGAGCATCTTCTTTGTAAACTCCTCATAGCCAATACTAAAATTTTTGTAGCTTTTTGTGATTTTTTTGTTTAATAATATGTTTATAAGCTCTTTAAGGGAAGTAGGGTGTAAACATTTGGACAGTTTTTTCCAGAGAATGAATGAATGATTGTATTTTAAATCACCATTACCTTTTTAGTAGCACTGTACCATTTTACTGCTAATAATTTATTTTTTTTCTTTAGTGAAACTGATGAAAGTTGTAAGAAGCACCTTGGGAGAGTGTTATCTATTTGGGAAGAAAGGTCTGTTTATGAAAATGATGTATTAGAACAACTTAAGCAAGCTCTGTGTAAGTATATAATATTGATCTCTTATCATGCTCTCTTCATTAAAATGTATTCTTTTGTACCCATCAGCCGCCAAAAACAAAAACAAAAAATGTATTATTTTATTTAAACTTAAATGTTCTTTCAATTCAGATGGTGATAAGAAGCCTAGGAAACGAACTTATGAGCAGATAAAGGTGGATGAAAATGAAAACTGTTCCTCTCTGGGATCTCCAAGTGAACCACCACAGGTAGAAGTTTTTCTGTTAAGAGAGTTATGTTAGTTTTATGTTAACTTCATGTGGCCACCGAGCTTTATTAATTTCAATGTTTTACTTCCATAATATGATTTTTATTTTAATTCTGGGTACAAGAAAGAAGCTACATGAATATTTCTTACTTTCTGGTTAGCAAATTACTTATTTTAATGTAGTATGTTGTGTATTGTATATTTCACATAGAAATCATTTTGCACAGAAAGGAGATTTCTGATTGTTGAGTTTAATTACATGTGGTTAGGTGTGCACCATTTAAGCGTTTCTTTTTAAAATAAAACATTATATGATAAGGCTATTTTGTTGTATGATTTAAGTACTCTAAATATTCCATTTTTAGAGATAAACACTGCTGCTTTAAGTCTTTTTGCTTTAAACATGTAAAAATGAGTGTTAGAGTGACAAGTATATGGTCATATAATTTTATGTAACTGTATAGAACCATGCAGTTCTCTGGAAAAATAGCTAAGTTAGAATCATTATCTTAATATCCCATGTCCTCCCAGATTGGCACAGTATAGCATTCCTTAACCATCAGATGAATTCCATAAAGACATTTTGAACTTTTAAGTGGTGTTGAGCCTTTAAGCTTCCTCCTTCTGGTTTCAAACATATAGGAGGGACAGATAAAATTTAAAAGGAGAAAATGAAGACATAGCCATACTCTTAAAACAGGGTAAATATCTTCATGGGCAGAAATGGTACAGAAGCACAACTCCATATGTGAGCCAGAACCTGGTTCCTGCTGAGCTCTGGTCTAGAAACAGACATGAGTTGCGAGAAATTAGTATTTTTTAGGGTCATGAGAACTAACAGTGCTCCATGGGAGTTAGAGGACTGGACCTAAACTCACTGTATGAAACTAGAGGCAGGGAGGGACTCTTTCCGCCATGAAACACCATATGAAACCAGAGACAGGGAGAGACTCTTTACCCCTTGAAAGAAAGATACAATCATTTACTACCTAGAACTGTGAAATGTATATCAGTCTTAGTCCCAGGGAGGCAGAAAGAATCATATTAAGGCTCTCAGCCAGGACCTGAGCCAACCTATCTGTTGGCTCAATGACAGGAATGTTGAAGCCCGCTGGTCACCATGGACAAGAGCTTGAATAGAAAAGTGATAAGAACATAACATTTGGAACAACCAGATGTTGTTCCATGTTATATGTCTTCCCATTGTGATTCCATGAACAGTGTTTTACCTGAGTTCTGAATATAGGATTGGGCACTCTCCCTGATAAAAGAGCAGCCTCACAGTTGCACTTTTTAGGCATATTCTTGACTAACCATCTGACTCTTCCCTACTATTTGGATAAATGGTATTGCTTTTTGTTTTATGATGACTCTTTTCAGATTAGTTGTGCTGTTTAATTCTCAGTGGTTCAGCATTGTAGACATCATTTTATTTACGTCATTCTTTATAAGAATGGCTTAAAATCTCTCTTCTCGGGGTCTGGTTAAACTCATTTCATTCTCTTCTAGCTCTTCTAGTAGGAAGTCCCAGGCTAGTGTTGTTTCGGACAACTTTGCTTTCTTATCTGGTGCTTGATCTGCCACTGGGAACTCAGAATTAACTTATGTGGGAATGTGAAGGTGTGATGAGACCACGTTGTGGTTAAAGCATGCATGCACTGTCAAGATCATAAAGCCAATTTTCTTGTTAGAGCTACAGAAAATTTTAGAACTTGCAAAGACTGATTAAACAATAATATTTTATATCAATTAGGTGGGGCATTGTGAGAAACAGGCTTCCCAGTAATTATTGTTGCTCTTAAGCTCACTTTCATTGTAGAGGCGATATATCTTATAATTTCTGGGATTTTTTTTTTTTTTTTTTTTTTTTTTTTTTTTTTTTTTTGTT